>NC_057800.1:55544755-55621419 GCF_018294505.1 Triticum aestivum
GGTCGCGGCGGCCGGCTGCAAGGGGGGGGGGTTGCCTGTAGGGCCCGGCCAGGTAGAGGTGTATGCCCTGGACGGCGATGACGAGGTCGTTGAGGATCCCGGTCATCCCCGCCAATGAGTAGACGGCGACGGGCGGCGCGGTGGAGGGCGGCGGTGTCTGGCCGGTGGAGGCGCCGGCGGCGGAGTCCAGCGGCGCGGTGGGGAGAGCCAGCGGCACGGTGGAGAGAGGCAGCGACGTGGTGGTGACGGGCAGCGGCGCGGTCGTGACGGGCAGTGACGGGTTGGGTGGTGGTGCAGACATGATCGGAACCGAGCTACCTGATACCAAATTGGTAGGAGCTATGATCCTACCTTGTCTAGGGCGTAGGTTGTAGGGGAAGGAGGGGGCTGGGCGTGGTGCTGCTCGCGGTCGCCGGCGGCAGGGCGCCGTCGTGCGAGGGAGAGGAGGCGGCGGCTGCGCAAGAGGCGGCTAGGGTTAGGTCTCCCGGCTCCCTTCGGGAAGCCG
Organism: Triticum aestivum; assembly: GCF_018294505.1. Classification (NCBI taxonomy): domain Eukaryota; kingdom Viridiplantae; phylum Streptophyta; class Magnoliopsida; order Poales; family Poaceae; genus Triticum; species Triticum aestivum. The sequence goes on from NC_057800.1 coordinate 55,545,261, forward strand.
AGCAAATAATGATTGCTTCTTGCTTGATTAGATTGATACATCTCCTCTCCTTAAATAGAGAGGTTTACTTGACTCCTAAGCAAACGATCCTAATAATGATAAGATAATTGGGCTAAGCCCCTAATAACGATAAGATAACTTGGGTCACAACCCACTGGGCTAAGCCCCTAACATGCCGGTCATAACAATCTGTTAGTCAATTTCATTACATCAATTTCATTACATTCCAGAAATGCTAATGCATTACTTGCATGACAGGCAAGAGAGCGTTTGGAGGAGGCTATCAAAGAAATAAAGGGTGCAAGCATTGAACATAAGAAATTCGGGATTTCCGTGCACTACCGGTGTGTTGAGGAGGAGGTATAACTAAAGCTAAAGCTTCATTGTTTTTGCCTCTTGTTATGTGGGGTCAGACTTATAGCCGTAGGGCCCACAACAGTACAGCAAAGGAACGACCATAGGAGGAGTGAGTAGCAGGGAGACTGTTTCCCGTTTGTCAGATCCAAAATCTTAAGGACATCATGTAGAGGTCTGCAGATTTTGCCATAATCTTTAGCAAATCGTCTGTAATACCCTGTGAGGTCCAAAAATCCTGAGTTTAGTGACATTGTCAGGTTCTTTCCAGTTTAACACCTCTTGGATCTTGCTAGGGTCAGTAGAAACTCCTTGCTCAGAAATGACATGGCCCAAGTAAGAGACTTGTGGAACAGCAAAGGAGCATTTGGACAGTTTAACAGAGAGCTGGTGTTCCTGCAGAATTTTCAGAGCTTGGTCTAAGTGCTCAATGTGTTCTTCTATTGATTGACTGAATATCAGAATGTCATCAATGAAAACCAAGATGAATTTCCTCAAGTATTTCCCAAATATCCAGTTCATGAGGTTTCGAAAAGTAGCTGGAGCATTTGTCAACCCAAAAGGCATCACTGTGTATTCATAGTGGCCTAAGTGAGTTTTAAAAGCTGTCTTAGGAATATCATCAGTAGCCATTCTGATCTGGAAAGCTTTGCTCCATATAGTCTTAGCAAAAGTTTTCACAAAGTTATTAAAAGCTTTCTGGTGGTGAGGGACTTTGTATGGTCTCAGGTATGGAGGTTGTGCTCCTGGTTTAAGAGGAATTTGATGATCACAATCTCTTGAAGGAGGAAGGACTGTGGATTCAGTAAATACTGCCTTACACTTTTCCAGTAAGGGAGCAAGTTCAGCAGGAACTGCTGGTGCTGTCTGTAGTGTTTCAGTGTCGAATGTATCCCATTACACCCTTTTGTAGCATCTTGTCCAGTTTGAGAGCAGAGATAATACACTTCTTCTTTGGAACAGTGTGATCAAATAATGTAACAGGAGACCCATTCTTAGTGACAGTCAGTATTCTTTCCACCAGATCCAAACAAATAGGACTGTAGCTGTAAATCCAATCTGCTCCTAGGATGATGTCATAGCTGCCCAGGTCTAGTAGCTTGAAGGAACTAGAAAAAGGACTTGTCCTGTATAGAGAAATTTCTGTGAGGTACTATACTGTTGGAGATTAGTTGAGCACCTCCAGCTACTGTAACTTTCTTTGGTGACATAGCTTTCTGGTGGCAATTACTTTTAACTGCAAATGTATTGCTCATGAAAGTATCAGATGATCCACTGTCCACTAGGGCAACAGCCTGTTTGCCATCAATCATTAGCAGAAGGGAAAATGTGCCAGGACCAGTAGTTCCCTCTGCTGCATGGCAAGAAATATACATGGCCTGTTTTGTTTGTTCCTGTTCAGGGGTATTAGGGGCTGTATGAAAGGTTTGCTCAGGTGACTGCACTTCTTCCAGGGAAGTATCAGTGTCACTGTCATCTTCCACTTCTTGTAGAATATGGAGGGTTTTCCCAAATTCTGCATTCATGTTGTCTGGACCAAGGTTCTCTGCAATACCGGCAGGCCCTAGCATTTGGTAGGGGATTGTTCACTTTATCTTGTTGAACTTGCTGTGGGAGAGGAGCCAAGGGAAAATTATTTCTGAAGGGCTGATTGTATTGTCCTCTTGGCCTAAATTGATTTGTGGTTAGAGTTCTTTTGGCAGCAGCTGCTTTTTCATATATCTTTGAGTACCAATAGGCTTCTATCATTCCAGTAGGTTTTTGCCCACAGACATCATGTTTAATATCTCCTTTAAGGCGTGAGTAGCAGGGAGACTGTTTACCAAAGCCTTTAGTTTGAGTCAGAATCAAATTAGTTAAAAGATTGCAGAGTCAGTTTAGGTAAAGAGATAAAGAGTCCGGATTGTAATCAGTTTAGTTTTGCCTTGATGGCCAAGTTAGTTCACCTATAAGAAAGGACTTGATCACGATGAATAAGCATGGATTTCGAGTTCTTCCACCTCTTTGCTATATCGAAATAATTTTCCTAACGTTCGTTTTTTTATTTTGCAGGAACAGGAACTGGTTAAGAAGCTTGCCAAGCAAACCATTAAAGGTTTCTCTGAGCTCACAGTAACTAAGGGTGACAAGGTAAGTAGATTTGGTTGGACATCAATCAAGTTTAAATGTTTTGATTGTCAAGCTTCATGCACTAGCTAATGCAACCAAAATTTTGAACTAATGGAAATGGCTAGGCAATCCACATGTACACTTCAATACCCCCTCTCATGTATGACGCGGGAAGTCAACACATGAATAGACTCAGAGGTATGGCTCAAGAGGCCTAAACGTGGACACAGAGCGGGGCAACATCAATTTTTGGATAAACTGCGAAAGTCAAGACTTGAACTCAAGACCCTGATACCATGTCAAGCTTGAGTGCAAGTCCTGGCTTTCGCAATTTATCTAAAAATTGCTGCTTCCTCACTCTGTGTCCACGTATAGGCCTCTAAGTCTATTCACGTGTTGACTTCCCGCGTCACACGCGAGAGGTGGTGTTGAAGTGCATATGTGGATTGCCTAGCCCTTTCCACCAGTTCGGACTTTTGGTTGCGTTGGCTAGTGCATGAAGGTTAACTTTGATCATATTCATTACATTTACACTTGTATGCAATTATATAGGTTGTTGAAGTTCGTCCTAAGGCTGAATTCAACAAGGGGTTTGCAGTCAAGTATATACTCGAGCAGCTAGCCCGCAAAAACAACTGGGACAGTTCTCAGGTGGTCGCTATCTTTATCGGTGACGATAAGACAGATGAAGATGCATTCAAGGTAATATCATCTAAACGCGGAAACCCAATCTTGTTAAATCATTATTTAAATAATCTCTCCACTTATTTTGCGATTAGGTGCTTTGGAAACGAGTTGGCGGACTGGGGATCCTTGTCAACAAGAAACGCAAGTGGACCAAAGCCTCGTATTCCCTTGAAGACCCAGCTCAGGTAATGTATTCAACCTCAAATGCATTGCATTGTGTAGTCTTGTTAGTTGTACCCAGTAAAATAACTACTAATATTTTAACTTTGATTCAGGTGCAAAAATTTCTTCAAATGCTCCTGAGCTGGAAGAAGAAGGCAGAGGCTGAAGTTTGAGCGCAGCTTTGATACATGTCATTCGGTTGTTAACTTGTTATATAAAACTTCTGAATAACAAGTACTAGTTTATGTTCCAAGCAAGTTGGGTAGAGGCTAGAGATGCAACCCAACAGAAAACCGTGAGAACCTAAACGAGAAGCGAGAAAGCACTAGTAAATAAAATAAAGCCCTTTTGTGTGTAATAAGGTGGTGTTTGTTTCTCTAGTCCTAGGACTTTTTCTAGTCCCTGGGACTTTTTGAAAAAGACTCTCAAGGAGGTGCTTCTAAGGACTTTTAGCAAAAAGTCCCAAAAAAGTCTCACCCTGTTTGGTTTGCTAGGGACTTTTTCTAGTCCCTACACCAAAAAGTCCCTGGAAACAAACACCCCCTAAGTACATAATTGAGTTGGATCTGTGTGGATTCTTTGTTTCTCCACACATGGCAAGTTACTTATCCGTCCGATATCTAAAGCCCTTTGGCTTTGCCTATAGGACAGTTGTGCTCTTTTTTGTGTGACAATTTTTCTGCACTCCTAAGATAAGAAGCAATGCAATGTGCTAAATCGCTAAAGAAGTTATCAAATAAATCCTGCAAATATTTCTGAATTTGGTTCAGAATGCCCTCTCTTTGGGGAAGTTACAAAAAAAAATACAGTATGCAGTGCAATGCAATGTGCCGCGCCAGAGTGAAGGGGACTAAGCGAGAAGGGAGGGAAAAAGGAGGAGAGCGAGCGTCACCTATCGGCCGGAAGTAGCTGAGGCCAGCCGCCGGGCGCGGGCGTGGCACTCCCTCCTGGCGCCCCCCGGTCGGGTGGGGTGGCCCTCCCTCGGAGCAGAGAGAGACAGTGGGGCGGGGATGTCCTCCGAGGGAGGACTAATCCCAGTCTCGCCGCCTCCGCTGGCCGCCGAGCCGCCGACCGAACCCCAGTCTCGTCGCCTCCGCCGGCCGCCGCGCCGCCGACCGAACCACACACTCGCCTGTCCGGTCGCGGCACCCACCACATTGGGCCCATTCCCCCCTCTCTCTCTCTGTTTCCCAAAATCGGAGGGGAGTGGACCTTTGTCTGTCCAGCGTGGCAAAAACAAACCCCCGTAGCCAAACCGGGTTGCCGCCGGCCGGCTCACTTCTCTTAGTCCACCGGCGGCGATGGCTGGCTATTCTGCGGTGGCTGGCAGCTCCTCTTCGTCACACGCGTCCCTCTCGCTCGGCACGCGCGTGGATGGTACTCCGCCGCGGTTCAGGACAAGGAACGCCCCTATTTGCTTGCTACTTTTAGATCTATAACCATGGTACTACCGTCAGCTGCCACATATCATTCGTCTTATTTTGGAATTTCTTACTTGCCCCATTGACGTACTCTCAAAAAAAAAAAAACTACCGGATTTCACAACCATCTCCCTTTGTTTTTCTTTTGACAGAAATATGCAGACATCAATTATTCAGGTAAGAGATTCAAGAAAGTTAATCTGAATATGTGTGGAATATCAGCATTTTTGCGGATCCAGTCCATTTCCACGAGTGCTAGTAGTTGTTTTGCAGTGTTGTGGAGGTGGAGAGGCCTAGCACAAATTCCACCTCTCCTTCAAGCCCACGCCGCCGCATGCCTCTTAATAAACAGTATGTCTCAGTTGTAAGCCTCTGAAACTGCATCCAATCCGATTTTTCTTGAACTTGCATATAGTTATTTCTTATTTATGATAATGTTTGATGTTGTCTTATTATTCTGGGTCGGCGTGTTTTGCACTGTAGCTAGATAGATGTCATTGGAACCAAAACAACATACAATAGAAACTACAAGTCACATGCCGCTTCCAGGCCATAGCAATTCACACCTCATACTTTTTTTTGAGCTGGGAACACACGTTCCAATTTACTTAACCATGCGTTGTCGCTGGCAACCAAGTCAACAACACAGTCCGGGACCTGCTCCATCCACCAGGAGTTAGGCATGCCCGCCCTGAATCCGAAAGCAGCCAGGCTATGGGCAACCCTATTACAGGAACGTTTACAAAAAGTGAAATCAAAGGCGTCGAAGGACTCACAGCAGATGCTTCGAACTTCTCGTAGCAGGACTTCAATGGAGGACTTGTCATACTCGCCTGTCTTCAGAGCATTAACCAGCTGCAGCGAATCTGACTAAAAAATAACCCGATGGATGCCCAGTTCGCTAGCAGCTTCAATGGCCTTGATGCATGCAGTAGCTTCTGCCTGGAGTGGTGAGGCAAGGAACTCCAGTTTTCCAGCACAAGCAAAGATAACCTCACCATGGTCCGAGCGGGCAACACAGCCCCAAGCCCCGTGCCCCACAGCCACGTGAAAAGCTACATCAAAATTGATTTTAATGAATCCCTCCTCTGGTCTGCTCCAAGATGTCGGGTCTGGTGTTACCTGCATGCCAGCCTTGCTTCCTAGTGCTGCAAGATCAGTCACAAGCTTCCTGACAGTAAAACAGATTTCCTCGCATGTACGAGTCCTTTCCCCTGCATTAGTTTTATTTCGAACATTCCACCACTCCCACAACATGGTGAGCGCTAGCTCACGTCGTTCACTCTCTAGAGCCCACAATTGGTCAAACATTGCCATGGGATTGTTTGACTGGAGGAGGTTCAACCTGATGTCCTCAATCAGTAAGGCTCTCCAGACTTGTTTTACTTGTTTGCATTTAAGGAAGAGATGTCCGCCATCCTCGTCAAGACGCATGCACATCGGGCACCTAGTATCCAGCTCAACATGCTTGCGTTTAATATTCATCCTCACAGGCAAGCTATTATACGCAAGTCTCCAAAGAAACATACAGATTTTTGGAGGGAGGTTTAAGTTCCAAATCCTGTTCCACTTCTGCGCATCCGCGGGTGCCGGTGCCGAGGGGCTCGCATCTCTGTTTTTCTTTGTCTCCCTGAGCTTGATCCCCAAGTGGTAGGCAGACTTAACAGAGAACACTCCTTTTGGGTCCAAATGCCAACTTGGTCATCCATTCCATGCTTCACTGGGATTGCCAATATCTCCTTTGCATCCTCCTGGCAGAACAGCTCCTTGACTAGTTCTTCATCCCAATTTTCAGTGACTGGATCCATTAGATCGCTAGCTCGATCAATCAGCACGCTGCCCCGACGAGTTCGCGGCCTCCTCGTCTCTCCCCTCGGAATCCACGGATCGTCCCAGATTTTAACATTCTCACCAGACCCAATCCTCCAAACAATACCTTCCTTCAGCAGCTCGATCCCCTTTAATATGCTGCGCCATGTATAGGACATCTCTGTCTTTGCCACAACATCAAGTACCGAGCATTCTGGGTAGTAGCAAGCCTTCAGGATTTGTGCACAAAGCGTATCCGGCTCCTGCAGGAGACACCAACCTTGTCGTGCTAACATCGCGAGGTTAAAGATGTGCAGCTCTCGGAAGCCCAAGCCGCCCTCCTTCTTGGATTTCGTAAGTTTATCCCAACCTATCCAATGGCACTTGTCCATCTTGTCTTGCTAGCTCCACCAATATCGATTAATTAGGGTACCAATTTCCTCACATAGCTTCTTTGTTAGATCAAAGCATGACATCGCGAATGTAGGGATCGCCTGGGCTACCGATTTTACCAAGGTTTCTTTGCCCGGTTTAGATAGTAACCTCTCGATCCAGCCCTGCATTCTCTGCCATATCATTTGCTTGATGTATTCAAATTCCTTACTTGGGGCAGCACCAATGTGAACTGGTAACCCCAAATATCTTTTACAGCGCGACTCGTGGGGGATACCGAGGATATGTAGGACCTCACTTTTAACTGCTGATGTTGTGCCCTTGCTGAAGGTTGCCGAGGATTTATTCTTGTTTATCATTTGACCTGATTGGGACTCGTATAAAGCCAAGATAGACTACAGTCTAGCTGCACCTTGAGCAGTTGCCTTCATCACTATAAGGGAATCATCCGCAAAGAAGAGATGGTTTATCTTTGGCGCCCCATTACAGATTTGGATGCCCTGAATAATATCATCTTCCTCCGCTTGTCGTAGCAGGGCTGAGAAGCCTTCAGCACACATGATGAACAGATATGGGGACCAAGGATCCCCTTGGCGCAGCCCTCTCTCTGGCACGAATAGATCGGTGAGGTTTCTATTCACTTTCACTCTATATTTTACCGATCTAACACACTTCATAATAGTGCCAATCCACACCTCTCCAAACCCCATCTTGCGCATCATGCACTCCAGGAATTCCCACTCAACACGGTCATATGCTTTGCTCATGTCAAGCTTGACCGCCACAAACCCATCACGCCCCCCTTCCTCTTATGCATCAAGTGGTTGATCTCATAAGCCAACAACACATTATCAGTAATCAACCTTCCCGGTACAAAGGCTGATTGGGTCGGTGAGATAATCTCCGGGAGCATTTCCTTCAGTCCATTTGCTAGGACCTTGGAGATCATCTTGTACAGAACGTTGCAAAGGCTGATCGGTCTGAACTCCGTTATCCTCTCAGGATTATTCTTCTTTGGTATTAATACAATGGTGGTTTCATTCCAGGACTCCGGCATAGGATTACCATTAAGCACCCCCAACACCTCTTCTTGCACCTTCATTCCCACCAGCTCCCAGAACTTCTTATAAAACACAGTAGGCATACCGTCCGGTCCTGGTGCTTTCAGGTCACCAATTGACTCAAGAGCTTTTTTTACCTCCTTTCCTGAATAAGGCCTGATGAGCCGCGCATTCATCTCAGGGGTGACCACGGTGGGAACCCTTGATAAGATATCATCTGTGAGAATACCTGCAGAGGATGTGAACAAACTTTTGTAGTGGTTAGCTATATAATTCCCTAACGCCTCCTCTCCCTCCACTACACTCCCATCCTCCTTCCGCAGCCTTGTGATTATGTTTTTCCTTCTCCTCTCTGACGCATAGGCTTGAAAGAACTTTGTGTTACGGTCTCCCTTCATCAACCAATTAGCATGTGCACGCTGTCTCCAATACAGGTTATATTGATCTTCTAGTCTACTCAACTTGTATCATAGCAAATGCTCTCGATTTACATGGTATTGGCTCAAAGGACTCCTCCGACACCTCTCCAGATCCCTCCTAGCATTCCTTATACGACCCTTCAACTCCCCCGGCACCTCCCTATCCCATCTTGACAGCTCGGTCCCCACCCGCCTTAACCCTTCCATCATTGTTCGTCCTCCCTCCTGAAAAGCACTATTCCATGCCTCCTCTACAACCTTCCCACACATTCTTCCTCTTGCAACCAGCGGGCTTCGAACCGGAATACATTTGGGCCTGCCATATGTTCATACCGATCAGACATACCATTCAGCTCTGCGATTATAGGCCGATGATCAGAGTGTCTTGGGTCCCCATTTATAATTTTGTGGAAAGGAAAGAGACCACGCCAACCCGCATTTGCTACTGCTCGATCCAGCCGCTCCCTAGTATACCCCTCCAGTGAGTGCCAATTGTTCCGCCACGTGAACGGGTCCCCAACAAAGCCCAAATCCTCGAGACCACAACCCTCCAAGGTGTTCTGAAAAGCATCCATACAAGGCTGGGCCCGAGCCGGTCCTCCCTCCTTCTCATTTGCGAACAAGATCTCATTAAAGTCTCCTACTTAACAAACGAACGGCCGTATCTTTGCAACCGCAACTCCGATTCAGGTGATTCAAAAGCCCACGTTCTCTGTTCCTCGAGTCCATTCCGTTGGTATCATTTTCATGATGTTGTAACATTCTAAAAATGACCATTTTGCCCCTGCCCTATATTCAACTCCTCCGAGAGAGAACCTTTCTGGCAAATCTTTCCGCGAACTCCTCACATCTCTTCTCGGTGAATCTACCCACCCCAGGCAAGCCACACCCTCCATTTGCATGATTGCAATGCAATGATATGGCTTATTTAATTCAATTGCTTAATTTTGCATTATTTAGAAATGATTTCTTCATGGCATTTCTTGGAGTACTTTTGTTCTTGCTACTGTCATGATTATGCTTGGATTCTTTAAGGGTTATGCATTGCTAGTTTGATGATATTATATTACCATTGGATTATTAGGAGTAATGCTTATTTTCATCATGATCATATGGGATATTTTGATTTTGAGTATTATGTTGGATTTGATTGATATTGTTTGGATCTGATAGTGGGCTTACATCCTGATAGTAGCATCATTGTAGTCTTTGGATTCATCAGGATACTAGTTATGCTACCCTTGGAGTTTATTTCGATGCAACTATATTATTCATAGAATATTCGATGGATATTAATATTACTTGGATTGTAGGTGGATATTTGATATCGGAGTATCAGTTATCACCGTTATACTTTGGTGACAAATTCTGTCATTTCGTTGATCAGGTGCCACCAAACCTGGCTTTTCTAGTGCAGTCACATTTGCCTCTATGGGAAGGCCCTAATGTGGTCTATTGTCATGCCTCGCGCCGGTGCCTCCAACTAGGGAAGGTTATGTGCTCGTGCTGCCCTGGCCCGGTAGGTGGCAATAACCTTGTGAGCCCAAGTTTCGTAATGTGCACATGTCCCTGTTTGGGACTGTTTTTGTTTTTGCCACGACGGTGGCCGTTTGATGTCCAGAGTGGCATCTGGGGCCACCCATGACTATAACCTTGTGAGCCCAAGTTTGGTAATGTGCACATTCAAAGTACTCACCTAGTGTGCCATGCCAGTTTGTAGGTGATGCCGTGATTGATTGCTTGTCGAGGAGTCCGATCGTGCGAGCTAGACTGTGTCCCAGCCAGAGTCCCTGCGGAGTAGAGTTCACCACCGTCGCCATTGTTCTACTGCTAGAAGTTATTCCGCTACTATGAGTTGTTCTGCTACTGGCATAGAGCTACCTTAGCAGGCGTAGTGTCGCCATGTTGATGTGATCCTTTGTAACGTCAGACCCTTGTACCCTTATTCCTTGTAATAAGAGTTAATTTGTTCTATGCCAAGCAGGGCCACATTTGTCGGCATCCTGGGAACGGGGGTCCCCAGACTTGCCTGCCTGCGGCCCACAACGTGGCTCCACCAACGGCCTGGTACGGCCCAACATCGACAGCAGCAGCTCAAGACCCTCGTGAGGCGGACGACACCAAGACCTCCCTAGGGGCAGCCTCACTAGGCCGGCTCCTGAGGAGCGGAGATATCTATGCAAGGGGCACCTCACAAGGTTCACGTGACTTGAGCCATGACGATCAAGGCCAGGCGGGCGCCAGCGGGTGTAGTGTACCAGCTTTCCCTTCGGTGCCAAGGGGCAAGCGCAGGAGCGGAATCCCGAGGCATCAGGGAAAGGTTTCCATATCGGTGCAACAAGACCAAGACCAGCAGGACGACACGATGGAGGTCATCGTGGAGCCCAGGGCGGCGTCACCACCAGAGCCTTTGGCAGGAGAAGACTACTTTTGTCAGGATAACTTGTACTAGCTGCCCCCTTCAAATTGGCCGTTGGGGAATCCCTTCCCGCCTGATATTTGGGAAGAGGGCCGGGCCCTCTATAAATAGGACTAGCCACCACCATAGAAGGGGTGACTTATCTTGGATTGGAACCACTCCATCCGAACTCTCACCAGCTCTCTGAGCCCAAGAACACCTCTCCTCCCGAGGTTGTTCGACCATTGTACTAGTTCATCCTCAGCCCACGAGGCAATCCACCACCACACACTGGAGTAGGGTATTACACCACAACGGTGGCCCGAACCAGTATAAACCCTCGTGTCTCTTGTTCCTTGGGTTCGTCGAGCTAGGCCGCGGATCATTGAGCGAGCGAGCTAGTGAGAGAGAGAGAGTTCTTTGTGCGCACCCCAGTGTTCGAACCTCAACGGTTTGCTGGAACCCGAAATCCGACATTTGGCGCGCCAGGTAGGGGTGCGCCGAAGCTTTCCCTCCATTGATCCACACTCCACTGTTCCACCAGTTCCATGGCCGACGCTCGCCGAGCCCGCGCCGAGTGTCGAGCCGCTCTCAACGCCCGCGTCGCCCAGACGACACCCGTCGGCGGGCCTCCACGTTGTTCTCCATCATCTGCTGCCAACGCCGCCACTAGCCCGGCGGGGAATGAGCAGCAGGCCTCATCACTGCACCCCCTCGTGCGGCGGGACGGGCGCACTGCTAGGTCTTGAGCTTGCGTTGGTTTTCCTTGAAGAGGAGAGGGTGATGCAGCAATAGTAGCGTAAGTATTTCCCTCAGTTTTTGATAAACAAGGTATCAATCCAGTAGGAGGCTCCTCAAAAGTCCCACGCACCTACACAAACAAACTGAGAACTCGCAACCAACGCAATAAAGGGGTTGTCAATCCCTTCACGGCCACTTGCGGAAGTGAGATCTGATAAAGATAGTAAGATAAGATAAATATATTTTTGGTATTTTATAATATAGATGCAAAAATTAAAGATGAAAATAAAAGTAGATTGAAAGCAAATATGATAAGAGATAGACCCAGGGGCCATAGGTTTCACTAGTGGCTTATCTCAAGATAGCATAGGTATTACGGTGGGTGAACAAATTACTGTCGAGCAATTGATAGAAAAGCGAATAATTATGAGATTATCTAGGCATGATCATGTATATAGGCATCACGTCCATAACAAGTAGGCCGACTCCTGCCTGCATCTACTACTATTACTCCACACATCGACCGCTATCCAGCATGCATCTAGAGTATTAAGTTCATAAGAACAGAGTAACGCATTAAGCAAGATGACATGATGTAGAGGGATAAACTCAAGCAATATGATATAAATCCCATCTTGTTATCCTCGATGGCAACAATACAATACGTGCCTTGCAACCCTTTCTGTCACAGGGTAAGGACGCCACAAGATTGAACCCAAAGCTAAGCACTTCTCCCATGGCAAGTGTCGGTGTCAAAACCGGCGGATCTCGGGTAGGGGGTCCCGAACTATGCGTCTAGGCCGGATGGTAACATGAGACAAGGGACACGATGTTTTTACCCAGGTTCGGGCCCTCTCGATGGAGGTAATACCCTACTCCTGCTTGATTAATATTGATGATATGGGTAGTACAAGAGTAGATCTACCACGAGATCAAGGAGGCTAAACCCAAGAAGCTAGCCTATGGTATGATTGTTGTATATATTGTATTTCTATCGACTAGCCTGGCCTCGGTTTATATAATGCACTGGAGGCCTAGGATAACAAGAGTCCTAGCCGAATACGCCGGTGGGGAGAAGTCCTTGTCTTGATCGCCAAGTCTTGTGGAATCTTCCTTGTATGTGGCAGCCGTCCGAACTGGCCCATGAGTATACGGCCACGGGGGTCCTCGGCCCAATCTAATAGATCGGGAGATGACGTGGTGAGTACCCCCTAGTCCAGGACACCGTCAATAGCCCCCTGAACCGGTCTTCAAGTTAGGGATGCTCCTCGATTCTTCCGAACTGTTCTTCATCTTCGGTTGACGGTCTTGAAAACTGGTTCAACAAATCTTCTTATCTTCAATCTTGAGGATCGCCGAAATGCATTCGGCGAGTTTACACGTCGGGTATCCGAGGAGCCCCTTTAAGTTTCTGGCCTTTATCAATGCCTTGTTATTTTTATGCCACACCTCGGGTTTGAAATTGTTCCCGGGCGGCAGCGTCCTCTTGCGTCCGAGCTCCAACGCCGGACTGCATTCGAGGTATCTTTTGCAGCCGAGCACCAACGCCGGACCGCTTCCCAGCTCTAGCGCCGGAATGTATCCGAGCTCCAACGCCGGACTATGTATCCAAGCTTCAACGCCGGACTGTATATCCGAGCTCCAACGCCGAAATATATCCGAGCTCCAGCGCCGGACTGTGTCCAGGCTTCAATGACGGACTATATCCGAGGTGTCATATCACCTTGGTTCAAAAAAAGTTGAAGGAGTTTAGCCAAGCTTAATGCCGGAAATGCCCTCTATGGAGCCAGCCACTAGCGCCCGAGCTTTATGCCGGACTGCTTCCGAGGTGGTGCACCACCCCGACTATGGGCCGATTTTTCGTTAATATTTTTTATCGGTGCAATTTATTCTCTGTCGAGATATATAGCCAGTAGCCCTCAAGGTGTGTTTCAGTCTAAAACCCGAGATGCACCTGAAGGATGACGTAAGACCGCTGATCCTAGTAGCCGCTGAGACTCAGGTTGATTTGCAAAATCGGCCTGAGGATCAAGTCCAAGCTCGGCAGAATACTTCGGGACACTAAAAGCGGCGTGCTCAGTCCTCGAGACTCAGGTTGGGTGCGGCCGACCAACCTGAGGATCAAAATCTCCTCGGCAACTGTATTGCACTTAAAATTTTCTGCATTGAACAGGCAATGCAGTAGCCCCCGAGACACTGGTCGGGTGGCAACACCAGATCAGGGGATCGATGTGCCCCTTTAATATTTGTAAATAATAAGCCCGAAGCCCAGTAGCCCCCGAGCCTTAATGTGGGCACGGGTGGCCGAATTAAGGATCAATATCCATAGTAAAATCACAAATTATGTGTAATGACTCTATGTATCCAAGTACTTTACGTCATTAATGCTCGGATCCGCATTGTACAAAACTTTGTTTGACCGACCGTCGGCTTCCACCTCCTCGGCCAGTAGCCGAGGAGTGTTTGTCCTACTTTATAAAGCCTTTATGAGGGCAAAGATTTACAACAAACAAGGCAATCTGGCCATACGGTTTTATAAACAAAGGTACGCAGAGAGTTATATCACTGTTTAACAGAAGAAATGTCTTCCAAAGAAAATAGTCCCGCTATCGGTTCCTTTCTTTGGGGTTTCATGCTAAGCATGATCATTAAACCTCAGCTCTAATGTAAGAGCAAAATATTGAGGATTTAGTTTGGGAGGCCAGTTAATAGCCCCCGGTAGTGTTCGGCGACAGTCGGGGTCAAGCCGTAAACACTTCGGCCAATGTTATGAACGGCCCGTCATAGTCATCGGATCGCTGACCAGTTTACGCTTATTGTGACAGCCAGTTTTCGGCTTTCTCCACTAAGGTGCTTAACCATGTGAGCTGGAAGCACAATCGCAGTGGTTCTTCCTTTGCACGCCTAGCCGAACAAAACGGAACGTAGGAAGCAAGTGCAGGAGCCGGGCAACCCAACTATTGACCGAAGACACAATTCGAAACCGATGCATATATAGCAATATCTAAGAATGTTTTTGCCGAATCCCTAAAGGTGTCCGGCGTTGCACTGCGAGACTAATGCTGGAAAAGCATAAATAGTTTAAAAGTGCCAAAAAGCTTGGAAAACCAAGAAACGTCAGTAAAAACATGACGTCCGAACAAGATCAACTGTTCGGTGCCAATCCGAAAGTTGGTCTGAGAAAAAAGAAGTGCTTCTGTCGTGCTTTAACATGATACATCCTATCTCAAGACTTCGAGCGGGTCAGCCTACGGCTTCAACCTCCTATCCCGAGGGCGGAGTACTTCTCATCAGGCCAGTTTAGCAAACTAAACTCTAGCGGCTTTGAGAGAGAAATTAGGCTCCCCGGCTAGTGACCGCACACTCGTGTCGAAAAAGGAGTGATAAATAATAATAAAACTTTGCAACGACTAAGAAGAAGAACACTTATTATAAAACGGCTCAAATAAACTTAAGAGCCCCCAAGTGACTTGGGGGTAGAAGAATGATTGCATCTACTGAAGTACTTATATCATATCTATGTTCAACCGAACTTTAAACGCGTCTTAACCGACCGTCAGCTTCTCCCTCTTCGGTCAAGGACCGAAAAGTGTTATGTACTCCATCGGTCGAGAATATCGACGGTGTTTCCAATAACCAGGCAATCAGGCCATAAGGCTGTAACAGACAAAGCGCGCTCAGGGAACTTATGCTATATTACCGTGAGGTGTAAGAAGCATCTTCGAAGAAAATAGTACCCCCACCGATACCTTTCTTCGGTGCTCATTGTTATTATGAGACTTGTGCAATGGATTTTTTGTACTCATGAGTTCCATTGTGTGCCGACCATCATTGAATAACTATAAGAGCGCTAGCTTTCGGCTTCAGCCAGTCTGAGGTCCGGCTCGGGCGACCCGATCGTGACAATCGCAGAGGTGCTCCCTTTACCCCCTAGCCGAACAATCGGGAACGTAGGGGTAAACACAGGAGCGAGGCAACCCAGCTTGCAAATCGCTTCAGTCAATGTGGTGCATATTGTGGCATAGTACACGAATAAGGAACGAAGCCGTACAAGTATAATTATATGCAAGTGGAAAAGCTTCATAAATGAAGCCCCCAAGTGAATTGGGTCCTTGAATTTGTGTGTCACAAACAAAGTTTGGACAAGGAAATTTTTTACAAGCAACTTTTTTCCAAAAAAGTATAATGCTTGGTCGAACCGAACACAAGTTAGAAATTAAAGCTTTGAGCATGAAAGCGACTTAGCTGGTTAATGTGTTCGGTATTGATGACGTGGTTCGAGCTTGATGCGGGGCAAGGTTCCATCCCCCAAGATGGTCCTGAGGTGGCGGAGCGGAGAGCTCGACACGCCGAAGTGGTGACATAGCACGGTCAATGCAGACCGGCAGAGTGACACCAAAGTCCCCGGATCATTTTCCTGTGCACAGAAAATAGTGCAAACCGGAGATAATAGTAATAATGATAATTAAAAAAATGTGTTGCATAATAAATAATTTATGCGAAGTGAGGAATAGAAGAAATATGGCCTGGCGCCGAAGTCAATGTCGATGCAGGGCGTCGGCGTGATGTAGTAAAGGTGTGGCAAAGCCTGAATTCACAGGTCGGTCCGAGCTCCGGATGCGGCGTTCGCCGGACTATGTACGGAAACTGATCGAACCACCACGCGGCCGTCGTTAATGCGGTCACCATTTGATATACATGTGTACATATCATGGACAAACCAGAGTAATAATTCCTTGGGAAAAATGAACCCAAACAAGCAAAAAATACTGGGATTAATAGCACCTGGTTTATTTGTTGTAGCAATCCGAAGGAAGGTGATTCCCAAAATTGGGACTCCCTCCGCACACCCATTGCCTGATGGGCGATAAAACAACGGCATGGCAATGCTGGTAAAGGTTGACTCGCCGAGGCAAAGCCCTCGACCCAGCTAACGTGACGGAGCTGGTCGGCTAGTGACGCCGAAGTGTCCGGAGTAGGTTGATGAAGAGATGGCGAAGCCCCCGGTCCGGCCGAGATGTCGAAGCCTCGACATCAGCCGATGAGTCGAAGTAGGTCGGCGTGATGGACACCAGCTTGAAGAAGCAATAGTGCGGCCCTGTCGATGCAGGTTGTGACGTGGTCGATGCCGGCTTGATGAAGCGACCGTGCGGCGATGCCGGTATGCCCGCTCCGTGTAATCCGTGGGGCAGCGATGTTGGTGATGTTTTATCCTTCGCGATGCCGGAATCTTGTTCGGCTTGCCGAGATGATGATCCGAAGAAGTTGAGCTCGGCTCAACAAAGTGACACCGTGTCTTAGCGCAGGTCGGCAGCCGTGGAGTAATATTGCCGGACTGGTTTGACACCATCATGATGTTGAAGATCATGTTCAAAAGATTTTAAAGTTAGTGGGATGTGTTCGGGAACAAAACACAATACCCCATACAAAACTTCCTTCAAAAGGGATGTCCGAAATCCTGTTCATAGAAAAGATGAACTCGGGTTGGATTCGTTTTCGCAGAAAACAGATCCGAAAAGTGATACACTAATCGGAAGGTTCCCGGAGTTTGGACGGTCGGATTGAGCTGAAATTTTGAGAGGTGGTAGATACAGGAATTCCGCAGCCGATCAACGGTTGGATCTTCCAAAGAACGTCCGAGCTAGAAGCTGGACACCACGCCCTAAACACATCCAAATCCCCGTCCAGATTTGACAGGGCTCTGGTATATCGTGGATTGCCAGAGATTCCTCCATCGGAACTCGATGAAATTTTCCAGGGTTGTTGTAGACTCAATTCCGCATAATTCCACCAAAGCGATCGTCAAAGCGATACTTGAGGAGGTGGTGGCAGCAGATACGAGTTCGCTGTCCAGAAAAACAGCACGGTCGCTTGAGGGCAATGTTGACGTTGAGCCCCCGAGCTCCATGGATGATTCCTCCGTGATCTTGATAGAGATCGGAGTTGATGTTTGATGAAGGCCCTCGTCCAAACATGGTGATCCGAACACGGGGTGCAATTCTATTGGAAATATGCCCTAGAGGCAATAATAAATTAGTTATTATTATATTTCCTTGTTCATGATAATCGTTTATTATCCATGCTAGAATTGTATTGATAGGAAACTCAGATACATGTGTGGATACATAGACAACACCATGTCCCTAGTAAGCCTCTAGTTGACTAGCTCGTTGATCAATAGATGGTTACGATTTCCTGACCATGGACATTGGATGTCGTTGATAACGGGATCACATCATTAGGAGAATGATGTGATGGACAAGACCCAATCCTAAGCCTAGCACAAGATCATGTAGTTCGTATGCTAAAGCTTTTCTAATGTCAAGTATCATTTCCTTAGACCATGAGATTGTGCAACTCCCGGATACCGTAGGAATACTTTGGGTGTGCCAAACGTCACAACGTAACTGGGTGGCTATAAAGGTACACTACAGGTATCTCCGAAAGTGTCTGCTGGGTTGGCACGAATCGAGACTGGGATTTGTCACCCCGTGTAAACGGAGAGGTATCTCTGGGCCCACTCGGTAGGACATCATCATAATGTGCACAATGTGATCAAGGAGTTTATCACGGGATGATGTGTTACGGAACGAGTAAAGAGACTTGCCGGTAACGAGATTGAACAAGGTATCGGGATACCGACGATCGAATCTCGGGCAAGTATCGTACCGATAGACAAAGGGAATTGTATACGGGATTGATTAAGTCCTTGACATCGTGGTTCATTCAATGAGATCATTGTGGAGCATGTGGGAGCCAACATGGGTATCCAGATCCCGCTATTGGTTATTGGCCAGAGAACGTCTCGGTCATGTCTGCATGGTTCCCGAACCCGTAGGGTCTACACACTTAAGGTTCGGTGACGCTAGGGTTATAGAGATATTAGTATGCGGTAACCCAAAAGTTGTTCGGAGTCCCGGATGAGATCCCGGACGTCACGAGGAGTTCTAGAATGGTCTGGAGGTAAAGAATTATATATAGGAAGTGCTATTTCGGCCATCGGGACAAGTTTCGGGGTCACCGGTATTGTACCGGGACCACCGAAAGGGTCCCGGGGGTCCACCGGGTGGGGCCACCTGCCCGGGGGGGGGGGCACATGGGCTGTAGGGGTGTGCGCCTTGGCCTATATGGGCCAAGGGCACCAGCCCCAAGAGGCCCATGCGCCAAGAGTCAAAGGAAAGGAAGAGTCCTAAAGGGGGAAGGCACCTCCGAGGTGCCTTGGGGAGGAGGGACTCCTCCCCTGGCGCACCCTTCCTTGGAGGAAGGGCCAAGGCTGCGCCTCCCCCCTCTCCCTTGGCCCTATATATAGTGGGGGAAGGGAGGGCAGCAACACCTAAGCCCTGGCGCCTCCCTCTCCCTCCCATGACACATCTCCCTCCTCCCGCAGCGCTTGGCGAAGCCCTGTTGGAATCCCGCTACCTCCACCACCATGCCGTCGTGCTGCTGGATCTCCATCAACCTCTCCTTCCCCCTTGCTGGATCAAGAAGGAGGAGACATCACTGCTCCGTACGTGTGTTGAACGCGGAGGTGCCGTCCGTTCGGCGCTAGGATCATCGGTGATTTGGATCACGACGAGTACGACTCCATCAACCCCGTTCTCTTGAACGCTTCCGTGCGCGATCTACAAGGGTATGTAGATCCACTCCTCCCTCGTTGCTAGATGACTCCATAGATAGATCTTGGTGACACGTAGGAAAATTTTGAATTTATGCTACGTTCCCCAACAGTGGCATCATGAGCTAGGTCTATGCGTAGTTTCTATGCACGAGTAGAACACAAAGTAGTTGTGAGCATTGATTTTGTTCAATATGCTTACCGTTACTAGTCCAATCTTGATTCGGTGGCATTGTGGGATGAAGCGGCCCGGACCGACCTTACACATACTCTTACGTGAGACTGGTTCCACCGACTGACATGCACTAGTTGCATAAGGTGGCTAGCGGGTGTCTGTCTCTCCCACTTTAGTCGGATCGGATTCGATGAAAAGGGTCCTTATGAAGGGTAAATAGCAATTGGCATATCACGTTGTGGTTTTTGCGTAGGTAAGAAACGTTCTTGCTAGAAACCCATAGCAGCCACGTAAAACATGCAAACAACAATTAGAGGACGTCTAACTTGTTTTTGCAGGGTATGCTATGTGATGTGATATGGCCAAAGGATGTGATGAATGATATATGTGATGTATGAGATTGATCATGTTCTTGTAATAGGAATCACGACTTGCATGTCGATGAGTATGACAACCGGCAGGAGCCATAGGAGTTGTCTTTATTTATTGTATGACCTGCGTGTCATTGAACAACGCCATGTAATTACTTTACTTTATTGCTAACCGGTAGCCATAGTAGTAGAAGTAATAGTTGGCGAGCAACTTCATGGAGACACGATGATGGAGATCATGATGATGGAGATTATGGTGTCATGCCGGTGACAAGATGATCATGGAGCCCCAAGATGGAGATCAAAGGAGCTATATGATATTGGCCATATCATGTCACTGTTATTTGATTGCATGTGATGTTTATCATGTTTTTGCATCTTGTTTACTTAGAACGACGGTAGTAAATAAGATGATCCCTCATAATAATTTCAAGAAAGTGTTCCCCCTAACTGTGCACCATTGCGACAGTTCGTTGTTTCGAAGCACCACGTGATGATCGGGTGTTAGATTCTAACATTCGAATACAACGGGTGTTGACGAGCCTAGCATGTATAGACATGGCCTCGGAACACATGCGAAACACTTAGGTTAACTTGACGAGCCTAGCATGTACAGACATGGCCTCGGAACACAAGAGACCGAAAGGTCGAGCATGAGTCGTATGGTAGATACGATCAACATGAAGATGTTCACCGATGTTGACTAGTCCGTCTCACGTGATGATCGGACACGGCCTAGTTGACTCGGATCATGTAATCACTTAGATGACTAGAGGGATGTCTATCTGAGTGGGAGTTCATAAGATGAACTTAATTATCCTGAACATAGTCAAAAGGTCTTCGCAAATTATGTCGTAGCTCGCGCTTCAGTTCTACTGTTTAGATATGTTCCTAGAGAAAATTTAGTTGAAAGTTGATAGTAGCAATTATGAGGACTAGGTCCACTGAGGATTGTCCTCATTGCTTCATAGAAGGCTTATGTCCTTAATGCACCGCTCAGTGTGCTGAACCTCGAACGTCGTCTGTGGATGTTGCGAACATCTGACATACACATTTTGATAACTACGTGATAGTTCAGTTAAACGGCTTAGAGTTGAGGCACCGAAGACGTTTTGAAACGTCGCGAAACATATGAGATGTTTCGAGGGCTGAAATTGGGATTTCAGGCTCGTGCCCACGTCAAGAGGTATAAGACCTCCGACGATTTTCTTAGCCTGCAAACTAAGGGAGAAAAGCTCAATTGTTGAACTTGTGCTCAGATTGTCTGAGTACAACAATCGCTTGAATCGAGTGGGAGTTGATCTTCCAGATGAAATAGTGATGGTTCTCCGAAGTCATTACCACCAAGCTGCTAGAGCTTCGTGATGAACTATAATATATCAGAGACATATATGATGATCCTTGAGATATTCGCGATGTTTGACACCACAAAAGTAGAAATCAAGAAGGAGCATCAATTGTTGATGGTTGGTGAAACCACTAGTTTCAAGAAGGGCAAGGGCAAGAAGGGATACTTCATGAAACGGCAAATCAGCTGCTGCTCTAATGAAGAAACCCAAAGTTGAACCCAAACCCGAGACTAAGTGCTTCTGTAATAAGGGGAACAGCCACTAGAGCAGAATTACCCTAGATACTTGGTAGATGAGAAGGCTGGCAAGGTCGGTAGAAGTATATTGGATATACATTGTGTTAATGTGTACTTTACTAGTACTCCTAGTAGCACCAGGGTATTAGATACCGGTTCGGTTACTAAGTGTTAGTAACTCGAAATAAAAGCTACGGAATAAACGGAGACTAGCTAAAAGGTGAGATGACGATATGTGTTGGAAGTGTTTCCAATGTTGATATGATCAAGCATCGCACTCTCCCTCTACCATCGAGATTGGTGTTTGCATTGAGCATAGACATGATTGGATTATGTCTATCGCAATACGGTTATTCATTTAAAGAGAATAATGGTTACTCTGTTTATTTGAATAATACCTTCAATGGTCTTACACCTGAAATGAATGGTTTATTGAATCTCGATCGTAGTGATACACATGTTCATGCCAAAAGATAGTAATGATAGTACCACCTACTTGTGGCACTGCCACGTAAGTCATATCGGTATAAAACGCATGAAGAAGCTCCATGTTGATGGATCTTTGGGATCACTTGTTTTGAAAGGTTTGAGACATGCGAACCATGTCTATTGGTGTATATGCATGAAGAAACTCCATGCAAATGGACCGTTTGGACTCACTTGATTTTGAATCACTTGAGACATGCAAATCATACCACATGGGCAAGATGACTGAAAGCCTCGGTTTCAGTAAAATGGAACTAGGAAGCAACTTGTTGGAAGTAATACATTTTGATGTGTGCAGTCCAATGAGTGCTGAGGCGTGTAGTGGATATCGTTATGTTCTTACTTCACAAATGATTTGAGTAGATGTTGAGTATATTTACTTGATGAATCACGAGTCTGAATTATTGAAAGGTTCAAGTAATTTCAGGGTGAAGTTGAAAGATCGTCGTGACGAGAGGATAAAAGATCTATGATATGATCATAGAGATGAATATCTTAATTACGAGTTTGGCACAGAATTAAGACATTGTGGAAATTGTTTCACAACTAATACAGCCTGGAACACCGTAGTGTGATGGTGTGTCCGAACATCATAACTGCACCCTATTGGATATGATGCATACCATGATGTCTCTTATCGAATTACCACGATAGTTTATGGGTTAGGCATTAGAGACAACCACATTCACTTTAAATAGGGCACCATGTAATTCCGATGAGATGACACCATATGAACTATGGTTTAGAGAAACCTAAGCTGTCATTTTTTAAAAGTTTGGGGCTGCGACGCTTATGTGAAAAGTTTCAGGCTGATAAGCTCAAACCCAAAGCGGATAAATGCATCTTCATAGGACACCCAAAACAGTTGGGTATACCTCCTGTCTCAGATTCGAAAGCAATAAGGGATTGTTTCTAGAATCGGGTCCTTTCTCGAGGAAAAGTTTCTCTCGAAAGAATTGAGTGGGAGGATGGTGGAGACTTGATGAGGTTATTGAACTGTCTCTTCAACTAGTGTGTGGCAGGGCACAGGAGTTGTTCCTGTGGCACCTACACCAATTGAAGTGGAAGCTTATGATAGTGATCATGAAACTTCAGATCAAGTCACTACCAAACCTCGTGGGATGACAAGGATGCGTACTACTTCAGAGTGGTACGTAATCCTGTCTTGGAAGTCATGTTGCTAGACAACAATGAACCTATGAGCTATGGAGAAGCGATGGTGGGCCTGGATTCCAAAATGGCTCGAGGCCATATAATCCGAGAGAGGATCCATGTATGAAAACAAAGTGTAGACTTTGGGAGAACTACTTGATGGTCGTAAGGCTGTTAGGTACATATGGATTTTAAAAGGAAGACGGACAATGATGGTAAGTATCACCATCAAGAAAGCTTGACTTGTCGTTAAGATGTTTTCCGACAAGTTCAAGGAGTTGACTATGATGAGACTTTCTCACTCGTAGCGATGCTAAGAGTCTGTTGGAATTATATTAGCGATTACTGCATTGTTTATGAAATCTTGCAGATAGGATGTCAAAAAACATTGTTTTCTCAACGATTTTCTTGAGGAAAGGTTGTATGTGATACAACCGGAAGGTTTTGTCAATCCTGAAAGATGCTAATAAGTATGCAAAGCTCCAGCAATCCTTCTAAGGACTGGAGTAAGCATCTCGGAGTTGGAATGTATGCTTTGATGAGATGATCAAAGATTTTGGGTGTATACAAAGTTTATGAGAAACTTGTATTTCCAAAGAAGTGAGTGGGAGCACTATAGAATTTCTGATGAATATATGTTGTTGACATGTTGTTAATCAGAAATGACGTAGAATTTCTGGAAAGCATATAGGGTTATTTGGAAAGTGTTTTTCAATGGAAAGCCTGGATTGAGCTACTTGAACATTGAGCATCAAGATCTATAAGGATAGATCAAAACGCTTAATGGTACTTTCAAATGAGCATATACCTTGACATGATCTTGAAGGTGTTCAAGATGGATCAGTCAAAGAAGGAGTTCTTGCCTGAGTTGTAAGGTATGAAGTTAAGACTTAAAGCTCGACCACGGCAGAAGAAAGAGGAAGGACGAAGGTCGTCCCCTATGCTTTTGTCATAGGCTCTCTACAGTATGCTATGCTGTGTGCTGCACCTGAAGTGTGCCTTGCCATGAGTCAGTCAAGGGGTACAAGAGTGATCCAAGAATGGATCACAGGACAGCGGTCAAAGTTATCCTTAGTAACTAGTGGACTAAGGAATTTTCTCGATTATGGAGGTGGTAAAAGAGTTTGTCGTAAAGGGTTACGCTGATGCAAACTTTGACACTAATCTAGATTATTCTGAGTAGTAAACTGGATTCGTATAGTAGAACAGTTATTTGGAATAGCTCCAAATGTAGCGTAGTAGCTGCATCTACAAGATGACATAGAGATTTGCGAAGTACATACGGATCTGAAAGATTCAGACCCGTTGACTATAACATCTCTCACAAGCATAACATGTTCAAACCCAGAACTCATCGAGTGTTAATCACATGGTAATGTGAACTAGATTATTGACTCTAGTAAACTCTTTGGGTGTTAGTCACATGGAGATGTGACCTTGAGTGTTAATCACATATCGATGTGAACTGGATTATTGACTCTAGTGCAAGTGGGAGACTGTTGGAAATATGCCCTAGAGGCAATAATAAATTAGTTATTATTATATTTCCTTGTTCATGATAATCGTTTATTATCCATGCTAGAATTGTATTGATAGGAAACTCAGATACATGTGTGGATACATAGACAACACCATGTCCCTAGTAAGCCTCTAGTTGACTAGCTCGTTGATCAACAGATGGTTACGGTTTCCTGACCATGGACATTGGATGTCGTTGATAACGGGATCACATCATTAGGAGAATGATGTGATGGACAAGACCCAATCCTAAGCCTAGCACAAGATCATGTAGTTCGTATGCTAAAGCTTTTCTAATGTCAAGTATCATTTCCTTAGACCATGAGATTGTGCAACTCCCGGATACCGTAGGAATACTTTGGGTGTGACAAACGTCACTGGGTGGCTATAAAGGTACACTACAGGTATCTCCGAAAGTGTCTGCTGGGTTGGCACGAATCGAGACTGGGATTTGTCACTCCGTGTAAACGGAGAGGTATCTCTGGGCCCACTCGGTAGGACATCATCATAATGTGCACAATGTGATCAAGGAGTTTATCACGGATGATGTGTTACGGAATGAGTAAAGAGACTTGCCGGTAACGAGATTGAACAAGGTATCGGGATACCACGATCGAATCTCGGGCAAGTATCGTACCGATAGACAAAGGGAATTGTATACGGGATTGATTAAGTCCTTGACATCATGGTTCATTCAATGAGATCATCGTGGAGCATGTGGGAGCCAAGATGGGTATCCAGATCCCGCTATTGGTTATTGGCCAGAGAACGTCTCGGTCATGTCTGCATGGTTCCCGAACCCGTAGGGTCTACACACTTAAGGTTCGGTGACGCTAGGGTTATAGAGATATTAGTATGCGGTAACCCGAAAGTTGTTCGGAGTCCCGGATGAGATCCCGGATGTCACGAGGAGTTCCGGAATGGTCTGGAGGTAAAGAATTATATATAGGAAGTGCTATTTCGGCCATCGGGACAAGTTTCGGGGTCACCGGTATTGTACCGGGACCACCGGAAGGGTCCCGGGGGTCCACCGGGTGGGGCCACCTGCCCGGGGGGGCCACATGGGCTGTAGGGGTGTGCGCCTTGGCCTATATGGGCCAAGGGCACCAGCCCCAAGAGGCCCATGCGCCAAGAGTCAAAGGAAAGGAAGAGTCCTAAAGGGGGAAGGCACCTCCGAGGTGCCTTGGGGAGGAGGGACTCCTCCCCTGGCCGCACCCTTCCTTGGAGGAAGGGCCAAGGCTGCGCCTCCCCCCTCTCCCTTGGCCCTATATATAGTGGGGGAAGGGAGGGCAGCAACACCTAAGCCCTGGCGCCTCCCTCTCCCTCCCATGACACATCTCCCTCCTCCTGCAGCGCTTGGCGAAGCCCTGTTGGAATCCCGCTACCTCCACCACCACGCCATCGTGCTGCTGGATCTCCATCAACCTCTCCTTCCCCCTTGCTGGATCAAGAAGGAGGAGACATCGCTGCTCCGTACGTGTGTTGAACGTGGAGGTGCCGTCCGTTCGGCGCTAGGATCATCGGTGATTTGGATCACGACGAGTACGATTCCATCAACCCCGTTCTCTTGAACGCTTCCGCGCGCGATCTACAAGGGTATGTAGATCCACTCCTCCCTCGTTGCTAGATGACTCCATAGATAGATCTTGGTGACACGTAGGAAAATTTTGAATTTATGCTACGTTCCCCAACAAATTCTTGGTCGAACCAAGGTGACCAGTCGAGCTGGTGACGAAGATGCTGAAGTCGTAGTTGATCTGCAGGCGAGCCATCGATCCTTTTGTCGATCACACAGCGGAACTCTCAATGAAAGCACCAATGTCGGTGTCAAAACCGGCGGATCTCGGGTAGGGGGTCCCAAACTGTGCGTCTAGGCCGGATGGTAACAGGAGACAAGGGACACGATGTGTTTACCCAGGTTCGGGCCCTCTCGATGAAGGTAATACCCTACT
The DNA here is from genome assembly GCF_018294505.1 of Triticum aestivum. Lineage (NCBI taxonomy): Eukaryota > Viridiplantae > Streptophyta > Magnoliopsida > Poales > Poaceae > Triticum > Triticum aestivum. The sequence goes on from NC_057800.1 coordinate 55,571,669, forward strand.
CTTGCTTGATTAATATTGATGATATGGGTAGTACAAGAGTAGATCTACCACGAGATCAAGGAGGCTAAACCCAAGAAGCTTGCCTATGGTATGATTGTTGTATATATTGTATTTCTATCGACTAGCCTGACCTCGGTTTATATAATGCACCGGAGGCCTAGGATAACAAGAGTCCTAGCCGAATACGCCTGTGGGGAGAAGTCCTTGTCTTGATCGCCAAGTCTTGTGGAATCTTCCTTGTATGCGGCAGCCGTCCGAACTGGCCCATGAGTATACGGCCACGGGGGTCCTCGGCCCAATCTAATAGATCGGGAGATGACGTGGTGAGTACCCCCTAGTCCAGGACATCGTCAGCAAGAAAGATCAATCTAGTAGGCCAAACCAAACTGATAATTCGAAGGGACTTGCAAAGATAACTTAATCATACATAAAAGAATTCAGAGAAGATTCAAATATTATTCATAGATAAACTTGATCATAAACCCACAATTCATCGGATCTCGACAAACACACCGCAAAAAGAGTTTACATCGAATAGATCTCCACAAGAGAGGGGGAGAACATTGTATTGAGATCCAAAAAGAGAGAAGAAGCCATCTAGCTAATAACTATGGACCCGTAGCTCTGTGGTAAACTACTCACAACTCATCGGAGGGGCTATGGTGTTGATGTAGAAGCCCTCCATGGTCGATTCCCCCTCCGACAGAGTGCCAGCGAAGGCTCCAAGATGGGATCTCGTGGATACAGAAGGTTACGGTGGTGGAAATTGTGTTTCGTCTACCCCCTAGATGTTTTCGGGGTACGTAGGTATATATAGAAGGAAGAAGTACGTCGGTGGACGCCCGAGGGGCCAAGACAGGGGGCGCGCCCTATAGGGGGGTGCGCCCTCCTACCTCGTGGGAGCCTCGTCTGCTTCTTGACTTGCACTCGAAGTCCTCTAGATCATGTTCGTTCCAAAAATCACGCTCCCGAAGGTTACATTCCATTTGGACTCCGTTTGATATTCCTTTTCTTCGAAATACTGAAATAGGCAAAAAAACAGCAATATGGGCTGGGCCTCCGGTTAGTAGGTTAGTCCCAAAAATGATATAAATGTGTAAAATAAAGCCCATAAACATCCAAAAAGGGTAATATAATAGCATGGAACAATCAAAAATTATAGATACGTTGGAGACGTATCAAGCATCCCCAAGCTTAATTCCTGCTCGTCCTGGAGTAGGTAAATGATAAAAAAGAAAATTTTGATGTGGAATGCTACTTGGCATAATTTCAATGTAATTCTTCTTAATTGTGGTATGAATATTCAGATCCATAAGATTCAAGACAAAAGTTTAATATTGACATAAAAAATAATAATACTTCAAGCATACTAATCAAAGTAATCATGTCTTCTCAAAATAACATGGCAAAAGAAAGTTCATCCCTACAAAATCATATAGTTAGGCTATGCTTCATTTTCGTCACACAAAGATGTTCCCAACTTCTATACCCCCGATGACAAGCCAAGCAATTGTTTCATACTTAAATAATCTCAAACTTTTTCAACCTTCATGCAATACATGAGCGTGAGCCATGGATGTCGTGGATTTGTCACGGCAGATGTCCTTAGTGCCAGGACTTAGTCGCGAGGCCAACGCATCTATGCAGTAGCTTGAAGGGGTTGAGCGGAATCGAGAGACGCAACACACAAGACGAGGATTTAGACAGCTTCAGGCCCCGGGAAACATCATCCAGAAATAACCCTACATGCTGTTTGTGGCTAGGTCTCATTATGATCATCAGAGAGTCGCCGGTAAACCGGCTCTTTGTGTCTAGCCCTAGAGATTGTTTCTTCTTTTTTCTCCCTCTTTGGGGAGCCCTGCCCCTCCTTATATATGTTGAAGGGGCGGGTTACATGTGGAGTCCTATTAGGATTAGGACTAGTCTATTACAAGTGGAATCCTAGTCTGCCCCCTTAAGGGAAAACTCTTTATGCCTTTCCTCGTAAACCGGCCTACTATAACATGAGCCGGCCTTCTGGGCCTTGGGCCTTGTCGTCTGTCTGATCCACCCTCCGGGTCTCCAGTGAGTCACAATATCCAAGCGGGTTATATGTAAACCGCCATGTCCGGGCGGATCGCCAGTGAGTTGCCTAGCTCCAGCCGGGTCTCTGGTGAGTCGCCAAGTCCGGCCGGGCCATACCGCGGGGTATATCCCCGACATTAGCCCCCAGTTTAATTTGGATTTATCCATGTTAAACTGATCCTGCAAAATAAACACCAGAACAACTTTGACAGGTTGTGCTCCGGGTTAAAATTCTTGTAAGCCGGCACCTGATCATCTTTAAGTCCTTGACATTTCCTCCTGGATATGTATCCATGATCTCATAGTAAATCTCCTTAGCAGATATGTCCCAATTTTACCAATGCAAAAAATCCAGATACTTCCTTTGAGAAATCCGGGTCAACAGGCCAGCTTCAGAGTCAATTTGCTGACATTGGTCACTTGTTGAGAAATATTATAAGAAATAATCCATTTGAGTCGGTTTCCAAAACTCCGGCTTAATAAACATATTGGACTCAAGATTCATCTGGTGATCCGCCGGTTTAAAGATGTAAAGCTTGGCTAGTTATAACTGCCAAAATTGCCGGCTTGTAAATATTGATAGTACCGGGTCATAACTGTAGTCGATGCCGGGTCATAATTATTGGTGACACCGGTCATGATTGTTGCAAACACCGGGTCAATCCGATCTGCTCAAAACTGAGAATTTGAACATATTTCTCCCTTATATCCATATTACCTGTAGCCCCCAAGGGCCGGTTTAATCAGCATGAATAAGCCGGGACTTATCACCATGGCTTTAAATAAAATCCAGCTGTGTAGCCCCCATGAGTCGGCTATAGTCATAGTAGTGTAGCCGGGTCATCCTAGAATTGTCTTCAGCAAAGAGCAATATGCATTAGCCCCCCAAGTGTCGGGTCATTATGTAATAATGAGCAGGGACTTTGTAAATATGATGATGTAAATTTGAGCAGTAACGTGTAGCCCCCAAGGGCCGGCTTAGGAAGATAATACTAAGCTGGTACTTTTCATTGAAAATAATATCATATGATGTAACCCCCATCCTGGGGCTTGAACCCACGTCCACAAGGTAAGAGCATTGTGCTTTACCAACTGAGCAGTGGATCCTTCAATATAATGGAATAAGGCTTGTGTATCTTGAATTTTAATAGGAGCAATTGGTAGCCTCCAAGGGCCGGCTCATTACAATGGGATGAGTCGGATCATCGATAAGGCCAATAAAAATGACTTTGCATTAGCCCCAAAGTGCCATGGTGCATGCTGGAAGTGACATGGGACTTGCATATTCAATGTAATCTCAATTTGAATAATGTAACCCGGTATGAAAACTTCAATCATTCAATATCATCATGAAAATCCAGCCAGTTTTGGCCATTAAAGATTTGAATACCTCATCGGTTGACAAGTAAATCCGGAGTTTAAATACCTGGCGGCTCTTGGCCGATGATAACTTAATGTGCATTCATTGTAAGCCGGAATTTTTGTAACCCGGTGGCCTATAGCCCTTGAGAAAATCAATAATTGATAACCCTTTTGAGACACCAATTTCAGTGGTAAGTTTGGACTGAAGCATTTATATAAGTCATAGTTCTGCAAATCCTGCATAGAGTTTAAACAACATATGCCCTGGAGACTTAACGTCAAAAGCCAGGGCGGGTAACCACCCAAATGTAGTCTTATCCTGCACACAAGTAGATCACAATATCCCTATGATCCTTTGAATGATACCGCCGGTTTATGTGACCCGGGCAGTGAGGGTGAGAACCCAATTCTGTAAAAGCCGGCACATATGATGTTTGTTATGTGCTGACAACTCTATTGATCAAGGTTAAGCCGGTGGAATCAAAGCCACTCCCTAGATGCTTTCAAATATGATCAAAAAAGTCTCAAGACAAAGTCAAATAACCGCGATTGCAAAAAACTGTACAAGAAACAGACAAAATTTTGAGGCTTCTGATTCGAATACGATCAATAAACCGTTCCAAAGGGGTTAAGCTAAGATTCGAATACGATCATATAGACCCCAGTGGCTTTGGCGATGCCGATCAAGAGGGTATCGACAGCTATGTTCTCTTTGGTTCGAATACGGCCTATGTTTGAACAGGAAGCCCCCAAATGACCTTAAGAGTTTTTTAGCGACGCTGATTCGAATATGATCCATGTTGATTCCCAAAGGGGTTGAGCTAGGATTCGGATACGATCAAGAAGCCCCCAAGTGGGTTCGGTAGTTTGCCAATCAAAAGGGTATCGACAGCTATGTTCTCTTTGGTTCGAATACGACCTATGTTTGAACAGGAAGCCCCCAAGTGACCATATAAGTTTTGGCATTACGCCGGTCAAGAGGGTACTTATAGCTATGCTCGATGAGCAGGAAGCCCCCAAGTGATCATAATAAGATAAGCCGTAAGGCAGGATATCCAGGTTTGAACCGCGCATCATGGCAGCAAGTTCTTTTGGCAACCTTTAATTTTTCTGAGAACTCGAACTTGCGAGAGATTAAATCTTTTTGAACCGGAACTTTAAACTGGATTTAAAAGCTCCAAAACTTTGTGAGAGACAAATTTACCTTGAGCCGGATTTTGAACCGGATTTGATAGCTTCAAAGCTTTGCGGGAGAGAGATGTCTCTTGAGCTATATTTTAAACCGGAATCTTCATTTTGAGCCGGAAATTTTTCTGATGGCCTTTAAATATTCGCCAATAAAGAGTAGCCTCCGGGGCCGGGTTATCTTCCCTTCAATGACCCAGAGTTCTTGAATTCATTAAAACCAGCTAATTTTGCCGAGCCATACCATTGTAGCCCCCGAGTCTCAAGATGACTCAAAGAGTTGGCTTGAGATTCTCCATATTTGACCATAGCAGAAGGTGTATATCATTGGCGTTGATAACACGATGTTAATCCACAGAAGGTTGAGGTGACTGCGGCGGGTTATAAATGATCCCGTATGAGCCGTGTCAGCAACTCGGCCAATGGTTCCTTCCAACTGGTTGTTTGAAGCTTAACCAAACTGTAGTGGCGGCGATTTGTGCGCCTGCCCATTGAGCCATCCAGTGCAGACGGCGACTGATAATACATGATAATTTGCCTCCAATTTGTTGGAAGAAAACCGGCTTCCCAAGCAGTGACTTGCTCATACTCAATAAATATCTCATGCAGACAGGTGCGACCCGGTGTGTTGATGTAGACCAGGCCGCGAGAGACGGACGGTAAAGATGACCATAACATCAGAGGCGGCATAGACAGATGAACCTTCCATGGCGTTCTAAGCCGGTGCGGACGGGCAAGTTGTCCTCCTTGTTGTAAGCCGGCGTGGTCGCGAGAGACGGCCACAGCATTGTAAGCCGGTGCGGGAGTCTGTTGAGTAACGACGACCACCTGTGCCAAAAGACGTTGGCGTGCCTCCATCTCCGCGGTATAATATTACTTTTTGTCATAAATAATTGCCCTGCATAAACAATATTGTAGACCAAGGCAAAGATAAACTTGTTTTTTAACAAAAACAACATGTGCTAATAAAATAAACTTAGATGGATATCACCTATTTTGTTCGGATGATGGATGATCCATTCAACGTGACAGGGGTGGCTCAGTTAGACCGGCGACTTAATATAACCCCGGCGGCTCAAAGCGGCAAGGGCGGCTCAACGCGGCTCCGGCGGGTTGATGTAAATTAAGCTGCACAGGCGGCGACTTACGCACACCTGTTCCATCAGTAAGCGGACGCAAACGCCGGTGCATGATGGCGCTGACGTATACTTCATAGGTGCAACATGGCACCACCTTTGCTGCACATAAAAATATACAGACCAAAATAATTGTTCTTTGGTGAAAACAATATGTTTAATAAAATAAACTTGAACGGATAGATATTACCTGGTTTGTCCGCATAATGGATGATCCGGATGAAGCGCCGGGTAGCTCGATAGGGCGGCTCTTCAGCGGCGATTCTCCGTGAGTCGGCCACGGACGGCGACTTAAGCGGACGTAGGGGCTGTGGCAACCGAGCGAGTGAGGCCGGGGCACAACGGCCTTTAGCAGGAGCAAAACTGGCAAGGCGCGGTGCGGCCGAGGCAGAAACGAGTCAACCCGAAGGCAACCGGTGGCTCAACGCGGGACGACGGCTCGCAGGAGAAGCAGTCTGCAGCTTGCAGCAAGTCGGGGGTCCATACTGGCGGTTTAGAGACGGAAACCGGCGGGAGTGGCAACTCACGGCGAGGCAGCGCTGCAGCCAGGACAGCTTGAGGCGGCGGTAGCGAATCAAGGTAGCGCGCGGAGTAGAGGCGTGAGCCGGGGTAGCTGTGTGCGGAGTGGAGAAGAGGCGGTAAGGCGCGGCTGAGGCCTCAGCGAGTTGGAGAGGTGCCGGTTCAGCAGGGCCACTCAGACGGGCGGCCATCAGAGACGCGCCCAGCTATGGCGGCTCAGAGATGAAAACGGAAGCCGAGCCTAAGTCCGCGGCCTCGTCCAAACTTGGCGTTGACTTGTCAAATCAATCAGGCGTTGGAATCATGTATGTTTACGTAAGGCAAATCATGCTATTTTCCTTACGTGACTAGCACTTGGATTCGTTGAAGCCGGCTGGGTTCAGATTGTTGTATATGTTGAAGGAAATAACACATAGATGCTCCGAGTAGTACGCCTAATCAGATTTCAACAGAAACTGACGGTCTCAGCGACTTGGTGATTGGACGGCTTGATAGATTGCTGCCTGCTCACGCTCAAAACTTTTATGGATCGGATTTCCTCGAATCGTACGGAGACTGGTGTCGGCGGCTCAGGGTCAACCCTACTTTCTTCTTCGACTTCAATCTCGCGGATTGTAAAATCTTTATCTAAAAAATTGCAAAACTCCTCTTGATGCTTTTGTCAGTACGCACAGCCAATAATCCACCATGGAATCTCTTGGTTTTAGATAAAACAGTACTTGGCGAGTCCCTGATCTTTAAGCGAGTCGGCAGATTCGTCGAGCCGCTCTCTTAGTAAGTCGCCGCAAAAACTTGATCCCTGTTGGTTTCAGCGGCTCAAAAAACTTCTTCAGATGAACCTCAAGACGACGGCGGCAGGCGGCTTGCAACTCTAATTTCTCCTTCACATATCGTAAATCTTGAGGTTGATCTTTTCAAACCGGTTCTTCTTCATCCGGAAAATTGCAAACTTCTCGAAACCCTAGAAAAGATCCCTCCAAGAAATCAACACCACCGTGCGCAGGCCCCACGGTGGGCGCCAACTGTCGTGGATTTGTCATGGCAGATGTCCTTAGTGCCAGGACTTAGTCGCGAGGCCAACGCATCTATGCGGTAGCTTGAAGGGGTTGAGCGGAATCGAGAGACGCAACACACACAACGAGGATTTAGACAGCTTCGGGCCCCGGGAAACATCATCCGGAAATAACCCTACATGCTATTTGTGGCTAGGTCTCATTATGATCATCAGAGAGTCGCCGGTAAACCGGCTCTTTGTGTCTAGGCCTAGAGATTGTTTCTTCTTTTTTCTCCCTCTTTGGGGAGCCCTGCCCCTCCTTATATATGTTGAAGGGGCGGGTTACATGTGGAGTCCTATTAGGATTAGGACTAGTCTATTACAAGTGGAATCCTAGTCTGCCCCTTAAGGGAAAACTCTTTATGCCTTTCCTCGTAAACCGGCCTACTATAACATGAGCTGGCCTTCTGGGCCTTGGGCCTTGTCGTCTGTCTGATCCACCCACAGGGTCTCCAGTGAGTCACAATATCCAAGCGGGTTATATGTAAACCGCCATGTCCGGGCGGATCGCCAGTGAGTTGCCTAGCTCCAGCCGGGTCTCTGGTGAGTCGCCAAGTCCGACCGGGTCATCATTCCGGCCGGGCCATACCGCGGGGTATATCCCCGACAATGGATATATCACTATGGGTGGAATAGAATATGATGATGGAGATTGTGTGGAGAAGACAAAAAAGGAGAAAGTCTCACATTGACGAGGATAATCAACGGGCTATGAAGATGCCCATCAATTGATGTCAACATGAGGAGTAGGGATTGCCATGCAACGGATGCACTAGAGGTATAAATGAATGCTCAACAAAAGAAAACTAGTGGGTGTGCATCCAACTTGCTTGCTCACGAAGACCTAGGGCATTTGAGGAAGCCCATCGTAGGAATATACAAGCCAAGTTCTATAATGAAAAATTCCCACTAGTATGAAAAAGACAACTTATGAGACTTACTATATGAAAAACATGGTGCTACTTTGAAGCACAATATATGAGACTCACTACATGAAGAACAAAGTGCTACTTTGAAGCACAAGTGTGGAAAAAGAGATAGTAACATTGCCCTTTTTATTTATTTCCTTTTTTTTCTGGGCCTTTCTTTTTTTTCTTTTTGGCCTTTCTTCTTTTCTTTTTTTGGGCAATGCTCTAATAATGATGATCATCACACTTTCATTGATTACAACATATGAATTACAACTCGAAACTAGAACAAGATATGACTCTATATGAATGCCTCCGGCGGTGTACCGCGATGGTGCAATGAATCAAGAGTGACATGTATGAAAAATAATGCATGGTGGCTTTGCCACAAATACAATGTTAACTACATGATCATGCAATGGCAATATGACAAAAGTAAAGTATGTCATGATGATGAACGGAACGGTGGAAAGTTGCATGGCAATATATCTCGGAATGGCTATGGAAATGCCATAATAGGTAGGTATGGTGGCTGTTTTGAGGAAGATATAAGGAGGTTTATGTGTGATAGAGCGTATCGTATCACGGGGTTTGGATGCACCGACGAAGTTTGCACCAACTCTCAAGGTGAGAAAGGGCAATGCATGGTACCGAAGAGGCTAGCAATGGTGGAAAGGTAAAAATGTGTATAATCCATGGACTCAACATTAGTCAAAAGAACTCATATACTTATTGCAAAAAATTAGAAGTCATCAAAAATCAAGTACTACGCGCATGCTCCTAGGGGATAGATTGGTAGGAAAAGACCATCGCTCGTCCCCGACCGCCACTCATAAGGATGCACAAGCCAGGTACACTTCATGTTTCAAATTTGTTACACAACTTTAACCATACGTGCATGCTACGGGACTTGCTAACTTTAACACAAGCATTATTTAAATTCATAATCACCCAACTAGCATGACTTTAATATCACTACCTCCATATCTCAAAACAATTATCAAGTATCAAATTGATCATAGCATCCAATTCACTTCCTATGGTAGTTTTTATTATACCCAACTTGGATGCCTACCATTCTAGGACCAATTTTATAACCATAGCAAATACCATACTGTTCTAAAAGACTCTCAAAAAGATATAAGTTAAGCATGAGAGACTAGCAATTTCTTCAAAATTAAGTCACCACCGTGCTCTAAAAAGTATAAGTGAAGAACTAGAGCAAAAACTATCAAGCTCAAAAGATATAAGTGAAGCACATAGAGTATTCTAGCAAATTCTAATCAAATAGGCTTCTCCCAAAAGGTGTGTACAGCAAGGATGATCGTGGTAAACTAAAAAGCAAAGACTAATATAATACACGACGCTCCAAGCAAAACACATATCATGTGGCGAATAAAAATATAGCTCCAAGTAAAGTTACCAATGAACGAAGACGAAAGAGGGGATGCCTTCCCGGGGCATCCCCAAGCTTAGGCTTTTGGCTATCCTTGAATATCTTGGGGTGCCTTGGGCATCCCCAATCTTAGGCTCTTGCCACCCTTTATTCCATAGTCCATAAAAGCTTTACCCAAAACTTGAAAACTTCACAACACAAAACTCAACAGGAAATCTTATAAGCTCCGTTAGTGAAAGAAAACAAAACCACCACATAAGGTACTGTAATGAACTCATTCTTTATTTGTTTTGGTGTTAAACCTACTGTATTCCAACTTCTCTATGGATTATAAACTATTTTACTAGCCATAGATGCACCAAAATAAGCAAACAACACACGAAAAACAAAATCTGTCAAAAACAGAACAGTCTGTAGCAATCTGTAACTAACGTAAACTTCTGGAACTCCAAAATTTGAGCCAAAATAGGACGACCTAGGCAATTTGTTTATTGATCAGCAGCAATTGGAATCACTATTTTATCGCGTTCTGGTGATTTTTAACAATTGTTTTCGTGAACCGAAAGTTTCTGGAAATTACAGCAAGATCAAATAACTATCATCCAAGAAGATCCTATAGGTTTAACTTGGCACAAACACTAATTAAAACATAAAACCACATATAAACAGAAGGTAGATGGATTATTTATTCCTAAACAGAAACAAAAACAAAAAAACTAAAAATAAAATTGGGTTGCCTCCCAACAAGCGCTATCGTTTAACGCTCCTAGGTAGGCATAAAAGCAAAGATAGATCTAACGAGTGCCATCTTTGGCTCTAAATTCATAAGTAGCCCGCATGATAGATTCATAAGGTAATTTGACTCTCTTTCTTGGAAAGTGTTCCATGCCTTTCTTTAATGGAAATTAGAATCTAATATTCCCTTCCTTCATATCAATAATCGCGCCAATCGTTCTAAGGAAAGGTCTACCAAGAATAATAGGGCAAGAAATATTGCAATCTATATCAAGAACGATAAAAGCCACGAGCACCAAATTTCTATTTGCAACAATAGGAACATCATTGATCCTTCCCATTGGCCTTTTAATGGTGGAATCCGCAAGGTGCAAATTTAAAGAGCAATCATCAAGATCATGGAAACCTAGAATATCACATAAAGTTTTCGGAATCGTGGAAGTACTAGCACCCAAATCACACAAAGCAAAACACTCATGATCTTTAATTCTAATCTTTATAGTAGGTTCCCACTCATCATTAAGTTTTCTAGGTATAGAAACTTCCAAATTAAGTTTTTCATCATAAGATTGCATCAAGGCATCAACAATATGTTTGGTAAAAGCTTTATTTTGACTATAAGCATGAGGAGAATTAACAACGGATTGCAACAAGGAAATACAACCTTCTAAAGAACAATTATCATAATCAAATTCCTTGAAATCCGAGATAGTGGGTTCAATGTTATTTGAAGTTGTGGCTTCTCCAATCCTACTTTTACCAAATTTAGCCTCAAGATCTAAAAACTCCGAATTCTTGGGACGCCTTCTAGGCAAATTTGATTCATTATCAGTCCCATAATCATCAAAATTCATACTACAAAACATAGATCTAATAGGAGACGCATCAATAACTTTAAGATCCTCATCATTATTTTCATGGAAACTAGAAGAACACACTTTTAATAAAGCTATCTTTTTTAGCACGCAATCTAGCGGTTCTTTCCTTGCACTCGTCAATGGAAATTCTCATTACTTTGAGAGACTCATTGATATCATGCTTAGGAGGAGAAGATCTAAGTTTACGAGAATCAACATCAGGCGAAAGTCTATCAACATTCCTAGCCAAATCATCAACTTTGAGCAATTTTTCTTCAAGCAAAGCATTAAAATTCTTTTGAGAAATCATAAGTTCTTTCACACTATTCTCAAAATCAGAGGGCATCTTATTAAAATTACCATAAGAATTATTGTAGGAATTTCCATAATTATTAGAGGAATCACTAGGGAACGGTCTAGCATTGAAGTTTCCTCTATAAGCATTGTTTCCAAAACTATTCCTATCAACAAAATTCACATCCATAGATTCATTATTATTCTCAATCAAAGAAGACAAAGGCATATCATTGGGATCAAGAGGAGTATTTTTAGTAGCAAACAATTTCATAAGTTCATCCATCTTTCCACTCAAAACATTGATTTCTTCTATAGCATGCACTTTTTTACTAGAAGATCTTTCCGTGTGCCATTGAGAATAATTAGCCATAATATTATCAAGAAGTTTTGTAGCATCTCCTAACGTGATTTCCATAAATGTGCCTCCCGCGGCCGAATCTAAGAGATTTCTAGAAGCAAAGTTCAAACCGGCATAAAATTTTTGTATGATCATCCATAAATTCAAACCATGAGTAGGGCAATTGCGAAGCATCAATTTCATTCTTTCCCAAGATTGGGCAACATGCTCATGATCAAGTTGTTTAAAATTCATAATGTCGTTCCTAAGAGTGATAATCTTAGCGGGAGGAAAATACTTAGAGATAAAAGCATCTTTGCACTTGTTCCAAGAATCAATACTATTTTTAGGCAAAGACGAAAACCAAACTTTAGCACGATCTCTAAGTGAAAACGGAAATAACTTCAATTTGACAATATTGTTATCCGTATCTTTCTTCTTTTGCATATCACACAAATCAATAAAGTTATTTAGATGAGTAGCGGCATCTTCACTAGGAAGGCCGACGAATTGATCTTTCATAACAAGATTTAGCAAAGCAGTATTGATTTCACAAGACTCAACATCATTAAGAGGAGCAATCAGAGTACTAAGGAAATCATTATTATTGGTATTCGAGAAATCACACAATTTGGTATTATCTTGCGCCATGGCAACAAGTAATCCAACACACAAGCAAACAGAAAAAGGCAAGCGAAAAGAGAGGAGGAGATTGGGAAAGAGAGGGCAAATAAACCGGCAAGGGTGAAGTGGGGGAAAGGAAAACGAGAGGCAAATGGCAAATAATGTAAATGCGAGGGAGATGGGTTTGTGATGGGTACTTGGTATGTCTTGACTTGAGTGAAGACCTCCCTGGCAACGGCGCCAGAAATCCTTCTTGCTACGTCTTGAGCTTGCGTTGGTTTTCCTCGAAGAGGAGAGGGTGATGCAGCAATAGTAGCATAAGTATTTCCCTCAGTTTTTGAGAACCAAGGTATCAATCCAGTAGGAGGCTCCTCAAAAGTCCCACGCACCTACACAAACAAACTGAGAACTCGCAACCAACGCAATAAAGGGGTTGTCAATCCCTTCACGGCCACTTGCGGAAGTGAGATCTAATAAAGATAGTAAGATAAGATAAATATATTTTTGGTATTTTATAATATAGATGCAAATAAAAGTAGATTGAAAGCAAATATGATAAGAGATAGACCCGGGGGCCATAGGTTTCACTAGTGGCTTCTCTCAAGATATAGGTATTACGGTGGGTGAACAAATTACTGTCGAGCAATTGATAGAAAAGCGAATGATTATGAGATTATCTAGGCATGATCATGTATATAGGCATCACGTCCATAACAAGTAGACCGACTCCTGCCTGCATCTACTACTATTACTCCACACATCGACCGCTATCTAGCATGCATCTAGAGTATTAAGTTCATAAGAACAGAGTAATGCATTAAGCAAGATGACATGATGTAGAGGGATAAACTCAAGCAATATGATATAAACCCCATCTTGTTATCCTCGATGGCAACAATACAATATGTGCCTTGCAACCCTTTCTGTCACTGGGTAAGGACACCGCAAGATTGAACCCAAAGCTAAGCACTTCTCCCATGGCAAGAAAGATCAATCTAGTAGGCCAAACCAAACTGATAATTCGAAGAGACTTGCAAAGATAACTTAATCATACATAAAAGAATTCAGAGAAGATTCAAATATTATTCATAGATAAACTTGATCATAAACCCACAATTCATCGGATCTCGACAAACACACCGCAAAAAGAGTTTACATCGAATAGATCTCCACAAGAGAGGGGGAGAACATTGTATTGAGATCCAAAAAGAGAGAAGAAGCCATCTAGCTAATAACTATGGACCCGTAGGTCTGTGGTAAACTACTCACAACTCATCGGAGGGGCTATGGTGTTGATCTAGAAGCCCTACGTGGTCAATTCCCCCTCCGACAGAGTGCCGGCAAAGGCTCCAAGATGGGATCTCGCGGATACAGAAGGTTACAGTGGTGGAAATTGTGTTTCTTCTGCCCCCTGGATGTTTTCGGGGTACGTAGGTATATATAGGAGGAAGAAGTACGTCGGTGGACGCCCGAGGGACCCACGAGACAGGGGGCGCGCCCTAGGGGGGGCACGCCCTCCTATCTCGTCGGAGCCTCGGATGCTTCTTGACTTGCACTCCAAGTCCTCTGGATCACGTTCGTTCCAAAAATCACGCTCCCGAAGGTCTCATTCCGTTTGGACTCCGTTTGATATTCCTTTTCTTCGAAATACTGAAATAGGCAAAAAAACAGCAATATGGGCTGGGCCTCCGATTAGTAGGTTAGTCCCAAAAATGATATAAATGTGTAAAATAAAGCCCATAAACATCCAAAAGGGGTAATATAATAGCATGGAACAATAAAAAATTATAGATACGTTGGAGACGTATCATGCACCGCCACCCCATCGCTGACTCCGGCTGGTTCGTCGTCCCACGCTCGCCGGGGACCCGTGGATGCGCAGGCTGCGCTACTCATGGCATGTGAGCTCCTACGCTACTGCCCAGTCGACGACCTGAACGAGGAGTGGCTGGACCTCATCGCCGAGCTCGTCAGCACCGCTGGGGCTCTCCTGCGTCATCCCTCTCGCTGCCTCGTCCGCCTCCCGTCGTGGGCAACGTGGCCCATGGGGCGCCTCCGCCACCTCCACGTCAAGACGTCGCCCTAGCGCCAAGACGTGTGGCCCCGCGGCGCGACCCCCCGCGCAGGGCATCGACGCGTGAAGAAGGAAGCTGCCGGGAAATCCCTCGGCCGCAAGAAGATGCTCCCGCGCTCCCAACACCACCGCGTCAAGACCGTGTGCCGCCAGCAGTGGCAGCGCGTGGATACCAAGACCAGGCTCCGCCACCACGACGGGCTCCAGTGACTACAGCAGGCTGCCGCGCCTTCACTCCTGAGCTACGTAGCGTCTTCTGGCCCGGGAAGTTCAAGCCCGACCTGCCTCCAAGCTACTATGGCACCTCCGACCCTGTGGAGTTCTTGCAGCTCTACGAGCTGAGCATTGAGGCAGCCAACAGCGACGAGAAATTCATGGCGAACTGGTTCCCCATGGCCCTCAAAGACGACATGCGCTCGTGGCTCCTGAACCTGCCTGTGGAATCGATCTCCTCCTGGGGCGAGATGCGCGAGCATTTCGTCGCCAACTTCTACGGCACTCGCGACTGCTCGCCAGCCGCGGGCGACCTGCATCGCATCAAGCAGCAGCCAAGGGAAACTCTGCAGAAGTACATCCAGTGCTTCAACAGCATCCGCCTCAAGATCTCCAAGGTGACGGACGAGGCCATCATCTCCGCGTTCTCTGATGGTGTCCGCGACGTCAACATGAAGGAAGAGCTCGCCATCCATGAAGACCTGTGCACGGCCTTGGAGCTGTTCAACCTAACAGCCAAGTGCGCAAGAGCTGAGGAAGGACGCCTCTCCCTCATCTTGCTCACAGCCGTAGACCCATAAGACAAGAAGGCCAAGGTCAAGGACGTGAAACGCAAGGGAGCAGCCATGCTCGCGGCCAAGCCAGAGGTGAAGCGCGACCGCGACCACCCGGAGTCATCTAGGGGCAGCCGCTCGTTCTGCACCTTCCACAACATGCACAGCCATAACACCAGTGACTGTTAAGAGCTTAGGGCCATCCATGATGGGTGCTTCGGTCGACGCCCCGACCGCAACGACCGTGGCTATGGGTGTGGAGGAGGCCGAACAGGAGGACGCTGGGACGACTGCGGCCCTCGCCAGGAGTGGCGCGACAAGCCTCGTGAGGACCGCTGGCATGACCAGCCTCGCGAGGGCGCCTGGAGGGACCAACCTCGTGAGGACCGCCCTCAAGGCAAGGGTGGCCTCCCTCCTCTGCCACCACCACCAAGAAGGAACGACGACCAAGACGAGGGGGCTGGGGGCTTCCAGGAGCCTCACGCCATCGCCTGCATCTTGGGTGGTGTGCAGGCCCGAGCCTCTCAGCGCCTCTTCAAGCAGTTCGTCCGAGAAGTGAACACGGCTCTCCCCAGGCTCGAGGCCACACGCCCACTCAGGTGGTCCAAGTGCGCCATCACCTTTAGCTCGGCGGACCAGCTCAACTATGCAGCGACGACCGGCGCGCTCCCGATGCTCTGCTCTCCCATTGTCAGCAACATCCAAGTCATCAAGACCCTCATCTATGGCGGGGCAGGGCTCAATGTCCTCTCTGCCGACACGTTCGACCACCTCCAAGTGCCATATGATCAGCTGTAGCCTACCAAGCCTTTCTAAGGAGTGACCGATGGCTCCACCACCCCGATAGGGCAGATCCGCCTCCCTGTCACCTTCGGCACCCGCGACAACTATCACACCGAGCTCATCGACTTTGATGTCGCCCACATTCCTCTTTCCTACAACGCCATCCTCGGGTATCTAGCCCTGGCCAAGTTCATGGCAGCGACTCACCACGGCTACAACGTCCCCAAGAAGAAGAAGCAGCTGCTGCGCCAAGGGCCTCAGGAGAGCAGCGTCACCACCTCTGGACCTGCGCTTGCAAAAGGGGCGCCTCCCTCCCTCGCATAGGAAGGCACACCCGGCGCCCTCCTCAGGCTGGGCTCGGGGGGCTTTCTTCTGCAGGGCCTCAGACCTAGCCAACGTCACGAGGGAGGCGCTCGGGCACCATGTGGAGGCGTGATTCGCCGCACGTCTCCCTCATGAGGGCACAAGGCATGGGGTGCCTGGCGCTCAAGAGTTCATCACCAATGCAACCAAGGAGCTTCAGGAGGCGAGAGCCATGCACGGAGTCCCGCCGCCCACTACCCGGCGCAACTCCCCATCCAGGCGATGATGGTGGGCTGCGCGTCTGCATCGACTACCTCAGGCTCAACAGGGCCACATCTTAGGAGTGTTACTGGCCGTCATGTGCTGGGCGCCCTGGTGGCTCGCGAGGCCAGGCGCTAGGCGGTCCTGAGGAAGGAGGAGCTGGAACCTCCAGGATCTCCCAGGAACCGGCCACGGGACGACACCTAACGCGCAACTTCTTCAGCGCGTGCCTCCAGCTGCTTTGACATCTCTTCAGCGACTGTGCCAGGTGACATTTTCCAGTTTATTCAGTTGGGAGCGCCCCTCGGGCTGCATTATTCCCAAGTCGCGTGGGCCTATCCCTGTGACGTGTATCTTTCCACATCTTTCAGTTACCTTGTTGGGGGCGCCCCTTGGGCTGCATCATCCCCAGGTCGCATGGGTCCGTTCCTGTGACATGTATCGATCTTGCATCTATTTGAACTAGCACTACTTGCCCTTCCTGAGATGATCTTATGCCTTCCTGATTACACCTCATGGCATCCCGCATTGCTGCCTAATCTTCTGCCCGTCTCGCGACGAGGACTCTACATGCTAGCATGGTGCTTGTGCCCAGGTCCGTCCCTGCAACGCTGATAAACCTGAGAGATTGAGCTCTGGCTCGCGGCCCGCTCCATGCACGTCACCTCACCAGATCCTCAGTGCCTTCATCCTCTTGTGAGACGCACATCGGCAGGGCAGCCAACGCGATTGCGAGCAGTATCTCCCTCACCATGACCTGCAGGAATCTCCGGAGCTTAACTGCGGGTGGCCCCGCCAGCTCCCTCCTTTTCCTCGTGCAACTTGCTTGCACGTTAAAGGTGGGGCTCCTGAGCATTGCATCTCAGGAGCTCTTACTGACTCTCCGGCCCTCACCCCCTGGCCTTGACCATGGCAATGCAACCTGGCATACCAGCGGCGGCCGAGTCCTGCTCGAGGGTCGGCACCCGAGGACGCAGAGCACCTAGAAAAGCATGGAACGAGGAGGCAGCTGGCGCGGGCCTAACCTAGTAGTACCATCACCAACGACGTACGGATCAGGCACGACACGAGGAATCGACCCAAGATCACCGAGATAAGTCATGCATTCGAGTCAAGCCCAGCGCTATTACACTGGATGTTTAGCTTTCGTTGCCTTGTTTCGGCAGGGCCGCCCTCCTTTTCAGCCTCAAGAAGCTGCTTGCATGCCAAGGGGTACCTCCCGAGCATTGCGTCTTCGGAGGTCTCACCGGACCTCGGGCCGCTCACCTCCTGGCCTTGACCACGTCATCGCGACCTAGCATACCAGCGACGACTGAAGCCTGCCTGGGGATTGGGACCCGCCGGCGTAGAGCGCTAAGCTACCGTGAGAATGAAAAGGAGGGGAAGCGAGGCGAAGGCAAGGCGCGCCACTGCAAACCTCGCCACCTTCACTTACGCGCTTCCGCTTGGGCAACCTCACCTCCCTTTCGGCCCTTGGGTTTTTGCTTGCACGCTAAAGGGGACCCCCAGAGCATCGGGCCGCTCACCTCCTGGCCTTGACCACGACATCACGACCTGGCATACCAGCAACGGCTGCAGCCTGCCTGGGGACTGGGACCTATCGGGTAGAGCACCAGGCTACCACAAGGGACGCAAATGGTCAACTAGCTGAAGTGGAATACGCGACCACAACACTGGATAAAGGACTATATTACATTGGGATAAAAGCACTACAAGTTCTTTACACACCCCACGGGGTTCGTCTCGATTCCTCGCAGGGAACAAAAGAAAGAAGAAGCCCTAGCTACAGTCGCCGATGCCATCATCAACAGTGGCCCCCTAAGGGTGAACGCCAACCCCATCCGGATCATCAGCGACGGCGAGCAGATGCCGTCGCCGCGCTTCGGGCCCGTCGGGAGCTCGGGGGCACGTAGCTGTCGTCGCTCATCTCCGGAGTCTCGTCTAGCTCGGGGGAATCGCTGGACTCCTAGGAGTCGCTGCCGCTACTGGAGGAGCTGCTGGCAGGGCCGATGGCGGGCTCAGCGTCTGCCGCTCCACCGTCCTGGCGGCCCCCTCTAGGGCAGCACTCCAGGTGGCGACCTTACTCGTCGAAGACCTTGAAGAACAATGTGGAGGCGCTGTTGTACTCAAAGTGGATGGCGAGGCCCCCTCCGCACGGCAGACGCGGGTGAACTCGTCCCAGCCACGGGTCATGAAGATCTTGCTCGGGGAGACGACCTCGACCTCTGCCCTATTGCCAGAGTTCGGCACTCGGCATGCTACAACCACAGCTCGAGCGGCCTCCTCGACGACATCTCTTTGACGAAGAACTGCGGGAACCTTATCCACGAGCATGGTGGCATCACCGCCCACACCATGAGTTCGCGCGAGGAGCCCTCGGCGTGAATTCGTGCGCGGGCGGCGCATGCCACCATGGCCAGGCCACCACGGTCGTGGCGCGAGCAGCGCGACCCACTGCCTCCCCCTACGGAGCCTTGCCCCTGGGCGTACAAGGGCAGCGGGTACCCAGGAGGAGGCCGCTCGTACTAAGGCCTTGTCACCTCCAGCCTCGCGACGAGGCCACGGGGGCGCGCCAACCTATTCTTCGGTGGAAGTAGCCCTTGCTCTTCACGGGGGGTCTTTCCCTTCTCAGCGGTGGAGAACCTCCTTATCGGGGCCATGGGTGTCGCGGCAAGATGGCGAAATGAAGAGGAAGAAGCAGACGGAATGGAGAAGGAGATGGGCGATGGGGGTCCCGCCCCTCCCCCCATTTATAGCCAGAAGGAGGCCAACCGCCGGCCTCCATGATCACAGGTAATGATGGTTTTCTTCTGCATGCAGCACGGTCTCGTCAAGTCGAACGGTTACCAAGGCAGCATGGGGAAGCGGAGACACCCACGTCCAATCAGTCGCCATGCGTCGACCAAGGCCGCAGGCGGTTGGGGCCCGCGGTGCTCCACACTTGCCCCTTGGCTTCGCCTTGAAGCCAAGTCCGAGCGTGCCTTGGGCCCCGGGGCTACTGTCGGCGTCCTGGGAACGGGGGTCCCAGACTTGCCTGCCTGCGGCCCACGACGTGGCTCCACCAATAGCCTGGTACGGCCCAACATCGACAGCAGCAGCTCAAGACCCTCGCGAGGGGCCAAGCCTCGCGAGGCGGATGACACCAAGACCTTCCTAGGGGCAGCCTCGCTAGGCTGGCTCCCAAGGAGCGGAGATATCTATGCAAGGGGCACCTCGCGAGGTTCACGTGTCGTGAGCCATGACGATCAAGGCCAGGCGGGCGCCAGCGGGCGCCAGCGGGTGCAGTGTACCAACTTCCCCTTTCGTGCCAAGGGGGCAAGCGCAAGCACGGAGTCCTGAGGCATCAGGGAAAGGTTTCCATATCGGTGCAACAAGACCAAGACCAATAGGACGGCAGGATGGAGGTCATCGTGGAGCCCAGGGCGGCATCACCACCTGAGCCTTTGGCAGGAGAAGACTACTTTTGTCAGGATATCTTGTAATAGTTGTCCCCCTTCAAATTGGCCATTGTGGAATCCCTTCCCGCCTGATATTTTGGAAGAGGATTCGGGCCTCTATAAATAGGACTAGCCACCAACATAGAAGGGGCGACTCATCTTGGATTGGAACCACTCCATCCGAACCCTCACCAGCTCTCTGAGCCCAAGAACACCTCTCCCCATGAGGCTGTTCTACCATTGTACTAGTTCATCCTCAGCCCACGAGGAAATCCACCACCACACACTGGAGTAGGGAATTACACCACAACGGTGGCCCGGACCAGTATAAACCCTCGTGTCTCTTGTTCCTCGGGTTTGTCGAGCTAGGCCGCAATCGTTGAGCAAGCGAGCTAGTGAGAGAGAGAGAGTTCTTCGTGCGCACCCCAGTGTTCGAACCTCAACCAGAACCCGAAATCTGACAATATTCCAGAAGACTTGATCTCTGGGCTAGAATACAGGGTGTTCCGGTTCCTCTGAGCCAGGGTGCCACATTGAGCAATTGGCGCCAAGCGAGTGGTGTAAGCCTTTGCACATAATTTTAACGGAACACTAATGAGAGTGATAGGCTTAAATAGCTTCATGTTGTCTGCCCCTTTGACCTTAGGGATCAAACTAATAGCACCGTAGTTCAGGTGGGACAAATCAACCGTTCCTAGGGCAAACCTGTTCACGATAGTGTAGAAGAGGTGCTTAAGGCACGACCAAAACTTTTTGAAGAACTCCACAGGCCAACCATTAAGGTTGGGCGCCATGTCTGTCTTCATATCAGCCAGGGCCTTGTTGATCTCTTCCGGTAGGAAGGACAATGCCATCTCATCGTTCTCCTCCTGCGAGACCCGTTTCGTAGGATCCCACAAATCCTCATGCAGGCATAAATTCTTTTCATCAGCCGTCCCCAACAGGCCAGTGAAAAACTCGTATATATGACTTCTACTTCTTGAGATTGCGTTGGTTTTTCCCTTGAAGAGGAAAGGGTGATGCAGCAAAGTAGAGATAAGTATTTCCCTCAGTTAAGAACCAAGGTATCAATCCAGTAGGAGGAATACACAAGTCTCCAACGATAGCACCTGCACAAACAAATAAATACTTGCACTCAACGCGATAAAAGGGTTGTCAACCCCTTCACGGTTATTTGCAAGTATGAGATCTGATAGAGATAGGTGATACGTCTCCGTCGTATCTATAATTTTTTATTGTTCCATGCCAATATTCTACAACTTTTACATACTTTTGGCAACAATTTATATGATTTTCTTGGGCTAACATATTGATCTAGTGCCCAATGCTAGTTCATGTTTGTTGCATGTGTTTTGTTTCACAGATAATCCATATCAAACAGAGTCCAAACGCGATAAAAACTTACGGATATTTTTTGGATTATATGTGAATTTTGGGAAGTGGAATCAACGTGAGACGATGCCCGAGGTGGCGGCAAGGCAGGGGGCGTGCCCCAGGGGGTAGGGTGCGCCCTGGGCCCTTGTGGTGTAACACCAACAACTTCGCCACCGTCATCACCAACTCTGTCCCCCTCTATGCAGTGGTGTAACACCCCTTCTCCCCGCTGTAATCTCTACTTAAACATGGTGCTCAACGCTATATATTATTTTCCAATGATGTATGGCTATCCTATGATGTTTGAGTAGATCTGTTTTATCCTATGGGTTGATTGATGATCATGATTGGTTTGACTTGCATGTTTTATTATTGGTGCTGTCCTATGATGCTCTCCGTATCACGCAAGCATGAGGGATCCCCGCTGTAGGGTTTGCAATATGTTCATGATTTGCTTATGGTGGGTTGCTAGAGTGACATAAGCTTAAACCCGAGTAAGTAGGTTGTTTGCGTATGGGAGTAAACATGACTTGATACTTTAATGCTATGGTTGGGTTTTACCTTAATGATCTTTAGTAGTTACGGATGTCTGCTAGAGTTCCAATCATAAGTGCATATGACCCGAGGAGAGAAAGTATGTTAGCTTATGCCTCTCCCTCATATAAAATTGAAATAATGATTACTGGTCTAGTTACTGATTGCCTAGGGACAAATAACTTTCTTGTGACAAAAAGCACTCTACTAAAACTAACTTAGTTATTTCTTTATCTAAACAACCCCTAGATATTATTTACATGCTTTTTATTATCTTGCAAACCTATCCTATCACACCTTCAAAGTACTTCTAGTTTCATACTTCTTCTAGGTAAAGCAAACATAAAGCGTGCGTAGAGTTGTATCGGTGGTCGATAGAACTTGAGGGAATATTTGTGCTACCTTTGGCTCCTCGTTGGGTTCGACACTCTTACTTGTCGAAAGAGGCTACAACTGATCCCCTATACTTGTGGGTTATCAAGACCTTTTTCTGGCGCCATTGTCGGGGAGCAATAGCGTGGGGAGAATATTCTCGTGTGTGCTTGTTTGCTTTATCACTAAGTAGATTTTATTTGCTTCTCTAAGTTTTTCTCTATCTTTAGTTATGGATATGGAACACGAAATACCAAAAAAATTACGTGTACTTTCTACTCATGGAGATGGGGAACCTCCTAAAACCCTCGATGCTATTATGTGAAAGATATTGTGCACTACTTTAATAATCCTGAGAAAACCCCATTCAATTATATAATGGGAGACACGTTGGATCAACGTGAATACTTTAGGGATTATTGCTTGACACAAAAAGGGAAACTATTATGGGATCAATTCATATGTTGCATTGGTATGCTCAAAACTTATGCTTGAGATATGATTATACTTGTTGCTCTAGGATGAAGGCCCCACACCTTCCCTTTTCATGTAAATTTAATGATAATGAAACCTTGGCTTCTTATGCTAATGGTATACATGATTACTATGATGTGGAACGAATAGAAGAATTCTTTGCTTTTGAGGGTGCTTATGAAATTGAATCTTTGTTTGAAAAGTATGAAGCTTTTGATGATGATGTTTATAGGCCTGAAAATTTTGCTATACATAAATATTGCTATGAGAATTATGAATACAATGCTGATATTGATGCGTTTATTGATGTAGCGACCCGACCTCAGACGGTCAAGTCTTTGTGCTTAAGTGTCATCCCTAGATCGGTATGCTGACACACACATTACTCGAGGATTTATAACAGAGGTAAATCACATGTATAAAGTAACATAAATACTATTACCTCAATCCATATAGTGGAAGTAACAACAAAGCTGTGGAGTCCCAACAACACCAACGGTAAAGTTGAGTGTAGACATCATAACCCTAACGTATCACTTACTCATCATAAAAATCCTGCAACGTGAGACATTGCAACCATGTAGGTCAGTACATTGAATGTACTGACAAACTCACACCATAGAAGAATAATGAGAATTGTCTATCTCTATATGCATATTTGGCTGGTGGAGGCTCTAAGTTTAATTTTTGCATAAAGCTAATTTTTCCCTAAAACAAAGGAATATATTTTATTTAACTACAAAGTTTGTTGAAAAATATTGAGAAGGTAACCCCAAATCAATCCCAAAATAATAGTTATAACCCAAAAAAGTTAATTAAGTAAAGTGATGAGATCAAATCAATAATTGAAGTACTAGATACTCAAGATGTCCATAACCGGGGACATGGCTAATCATGATTAGTTTGTACACTCTGCAGAGGTTTGCGCACTTTTCCCCACAAGACCCGATCTCCTCCGTTGAATTTCTTGCACGACATGATGATTGAGAAACGGATGACCGAGACATAGTCTTTCAGAAGAGGTCCCCTTAACCGATAGTTGTGCCGGTACACCTACAATCCCCTACATCTGCTAGCCCATCATGGAAAGGTTTCCACAACTTACTCAACTATGCCAGATCCCATAATGGCTTGTGGATACACACGGAAGTTTCTAGCATGAATAATCTTATGATCCCTTTGAGCCTGGGTGGCAAACCATAGGATGATCACACGGTAACCCCATGATCTCCTAGGACAACACTGGATTCCCCAGGTGTCCGGGCAATCCACTGGTATCTCCAGTGTGCCCCAACCAATCCACCCAGATGTGTATTAAAGTAGCCACCTTAAGTTTCCCTTAGATAATATTACTCTCGCAACTTTCATGAATCTCACATACCAATCCATGTATACGAGCATAGCAAGGTAGTATGAGCATAACATAAGTTCCCAGGGTTGATAAAGGACAATAGGTTCCTACCTCATGAACTACATAGCATAACCCAAGTTCCCAATCCTACTCATGCAATCTTTTAGGGTGAAACTAATGCATAAAAACTAGGTATGAAAAGTATGATCAAAGTGTGAACTTGCCTTGTACTATTGATGAAGATTCGTCACACTCATAACTCGTGATAGTTCTACTTGTCACACTCCGGTCAATCTATCGTAAGCAAGCAATTGCATACATAAGCACTCATGCAAAAGAATTAAAGAAAAGATCTCGGAAAACTTCAAAAACAAGCAATTAAGTCTTGCAACAGAAAACAATTTCTAAAGTACCAAAATTGGCTGGATTTGGTCTTATCAGAAAGTTGAGGTTAAGAGCTTCAATTAGCAAAAAGAATCAATTAAATCGGAGTTATAAAACTCGAGTTATGAACAAAAAAAGTTTGAATTCAAATATGTTTGAAAAATAGATTTTAAACTTTTAAAAATATGTTTAAGTTGGTTATCTGAACAGACGGGGTCATAACGAAGAAGTGGGCGTTTGTTTCGTTGGATTTGGATAAACGGTGTAAAAGTTGTGAGGGTTTGAAAATCAGGGACTAAACGATAAAACTTTTATTCACGAATAAGTCCCTGATTGTGACACTCCAAAAATTTGGATTTGGTTTTTATCAAAAACTTTATTTGATTTGGAGGAGACTATTTAAATTTTTTGGAAGCCATTTAAATTTTTTCTTAAACCTCTCCCTCTCAAAGCTTTCATGACAAATATTTTGATACTCTTCTCAACTTGGACTTTTGGCCTTGAGAGCTCTTCACTTTATCTGGTTTCTACAAAATTTTTATTTTTACATCTTTTCTACTAAAAGGAAAACCCTAAGGATTTTGGGTTTATCCTCCTCTCATTTCAAAATTTTACCCTCTTTTACCATGTCTCATTTTGACATCTGCCCTCCATAACCTCTCCCTCCACTTTGGGACAAGTCAAGTAGCCAATCCTAGCAAGTTCAACCCATTTTGGATTTTTATTTCATTTATTTTAACCCTAAAACTATTTCTGTTTTTATTTATGGACCTAGGTGGTTTACAAAGGAAGTACTAGATTTCTTTTGAGTTTTGATCCCAAACCAACTCCTCTGGCTAGTCCTTAGCACCCCAACCAAGATCCATCTTGATCCACTCTTCCTCACTTCAAATATTTCAAAATTTGCCCACTGCAAGTTTGGACCAGATTCATCATTTTTGGTGAAATTCATATTTTTCTTTCCCCAAAAATTCTACCAAAAATCAGGCAGCCCCCAGGTGCACTGAGAGGCCATCCCACCAAAGATAAGCTCAAGGAAAATTTTGCACATGCCAAAATCATTCCATCGAACACCTGGCAGGCACTGTTGCTGTTTAGTTTTAGTAAAATTCAGATTTCTTCAGTATTCACTCGGCCGTCAGTGTCGTTTTCTTCAGAGACTTGGCATCGATCTCACCAGTGCACGCTTGGCGCCTTGTGCACTGCTCCTCCTCCTTATCCAGAGCGCCGCACGCTCTCTTGGACGGGCGCAGGTGTCGGTGGCAGTGCGCCTCGCCGACACCGGCAACCTCTGCGGTGGCAAGGCCACCCGTGGCGGCTGACAAGGCACAGAAGCAGCTTTCGGCGCTGTCCGGCACCGCCCAAACCACCCGAGGCCTCCGCGTGGCCGTCTGCTCCCCTGCACGCACCGCAACACCGTCGCCATGGCCTGGCGTGCTCAGGGCGTGCTCTCTGCCGCCGACCGGTCCGCGGAGCGCTGTTCCATCGAGACCACGGAGCAGGCCTAATCCCATCAAGGTTAGCGTGTGAGTGGAACCAGTATACCTCCACGCCGATGCCCAGCCACCTAATCCACCCGTTCGGTCACCGACTCGCCATAATCGACGCCGGCGTTATCCCGTTCTCGGGCACCGCCTCGCGCCGACTATAAATAGCCACCCCGATCTCGCCTTCGACCAGTGCCAGTCACTCCACTTCACCAGAGCCTCTCCAAGCCGACAGAAGGACCCCGAGGAGGTCTCCTTCTCCGTCTCCGGCCGCCCCGGCCGCTTCGGGCTCCGGCACGATCCACGCCGATGAGGGCTCCCCCACCTCCCTAACCCTGCCCGTAACCTCCTAGGGCACCCTGTCACCTAACCCGCGCCTCAATTTGGCCCTTGCATCCTTCCCCGACGAGATCCAACATCACCCGAGCCGCCGTTCCTCGGAGTAGAGGCCACCGTCGACGTGGTGCTCGCCGACGACCACCTCCACCACCCATAGACGCGGGAGGGCACGCTGATCACGTAGGTACCTTTACCTCCCCCTAACTCGCAGTGGATCGCCGCCAGCGACCACCGCAAGGTTCGGGCGCCGGCGCACTCTGTTTCCCCCTTTCAAACATTCAAACCTGACGGGTGGAACCCCCCGTCAGCTTTTTCTCTTTTTCGAATCGTTTTCTGAAAATGCCTTTGGGCAAAATACGTCTTCCCCTCTGGGCTGGCGTGTTCTTAACTAAAACGTTTTCTGTTTTTACAAAGAAAACCCTGGAAACTTTCTGTTTCATTACAGAAAGGTCCCTGGACCAAAACTCTTATAACTTTTAAACAAAAGATGATTTTAACTTGAAACTTTTTCTGTCATCTTTATTTTTCTGTCTAGTTTTTTGTCATATTTATTTGAAAAATATTTGGGATACTTTTTGTGCACGCACGATATTTATGTAGTATCCGGTTTTTCTTTAAATACGTAGATACCGGGAGGAGTAAGGGAGACGCGTACTTCGCCGAGCTAGACTCCGACTTCTCCGAACCAGGCAAGCATGTTTGAACCTTTGATATGGTGAGTGTTTTGCATGTTTGCTTGAGTAGTGTTCTCATGGCATGTTTATATAAGCATTTGTGAATGTCATATGCATGCAAGGCAAGCTACCGGTGAGCTTCGAAGTTGATGTGTTCTTATGATGATGAGATATCACGATCATGTGGTGACATGATGGGTTGCAGGCTGGTATTGTTGAAGCATGCCAGTTCTATGTCAACCGTGAACTCCAGTTTCAACGTGGGTCAAGTCTCGATCCCGTTCGTTTTCCCTTCGTGCTGCCACATGTGTTCTGCAAAGAGTGCGGTTCAGTAAGTTGCAAACCTCTTTACTGGTACACACCAAACAGAGGGGCCGCGATGAGGGTTCCATGGCCCTGGATTAAAGCCAGTCATCCGGTCAAGGGGCATGGGTGTTTCCGGTTGGGACCGAGAGGGGGGCACCCCTTAGAGCGCGTGGCATAAATTTGATCCCATGCTATTCGAGGTTGTGGCCTCCCCGTCTTAAGGTTTTTCTTGAACGTTGCCGAGGGTGATTCCTGGCAACAGAAGGTGGAATGGGTGTGTACTGGTTAGACGTGTTTCTTCTAAAACACCATAAATGGAACTAGTCCTTGTGACTACTGAAATCCATTGGCAGTGGTTAAAGAGTACAAACTCTGCAGAGTCAAAAATCATTCGAGTATCCATGTCCACGATCAAGGACTTGGACATCAACTCAGTGTCAGTGTCAATCTCAGTGTCAAATCTCAGTGCCAACCCCGGTGACAGTCTCCGGAGTATAAACATACAACCGAGAGTGGTAAACTCGGTTGAAGGTTATTCATGTGAATGGACTAACCAGTTTATTATCATGAGCTGAGTATTCCCTTGTGATGATTTGAATTCATGAGGTACTTAAATTCGAATGATAAATTATAAGCCCTTTATGCGATGTTGCTCAGACGTCCGATTGTGGCATCATTGTTATTTACTTTTGATATAAGCCCTTTATGCGATGTCGCTCAGACGTCCGACTGTGGCACCATTGTTATTTATTTTCATTATAAGCCCTTTCCGAGGTGTCGCCTAGACGCCCGACTGTGGCATGTCCTGTTATTTACTTTTCAATATAAGCCCTTTATGTGGTGTCGCCTCGACGCCCACAGCGGCATGTTAATTTTATTTTTACCTTTCGAGGCGTCGCTTCAGACACCCGATCGGTCTTCAGTTATTTTTACTGGGATTTCGGGAGGACTACCGCCTGATTTCCCCTTATTTATCGTGCAGTGCAATTCTATTATTTGATTGTGCATACTAACCTGCTCATGTGCATCATGTTTACATTTGTTATATCTTATGTCCGAACTGTCTTGCGAGTACATTCAAAGTACTCACCTGGCTTGTTGATTTGGCCAGATGTTGACGAAGGCGATCTTATGGATGAAGAGTTCGATAGCGAGTCCGACGCCTAGAGGAGTCCCAGTCAGTCACGTTCGACCCTGGAGTTGTTCACTTGTATCATACACGCTTCCGCCACCCAAATAAATCATCAAGCCACACTCCGTCGCTTGATGAGCTGTAAGATTTCAGAGTCATGTCACCCACTTCACTGTGACATATCCACCACCACCTTTATTGCGAGTCAGTAGTTATGCCACCCCACCCTTGTGCCATATCCGCCCTTATGCATAATATGGGCGTGCTTGTAATAATTTGTTGATCATCCTCAGCTCAATCATGTATAATATTAGTACTACTGGATTTTTGTATCAAGGTTTTGTCTGCCAGTAAGAAGAATTCTTCTGTACTGGTCAATGCAAAGATCGGCTTTTCAATAAATGTTTTATTGGAAAGGCGGTCGTGACAAACTTGGTATCAGAGCCAGGCTGACTGTAGGAAGCCACTAGGTGCGTTAGCTAATCGGTTATTAGCTTACTTTATCATTCTGCATATTGTAGCAATTTTCTGTTGGTCATCATAAATTTATGATTTGACTATTCGGGATTTTGTCTACTTTTGTAGATGGAGAGCAACGATTGTGAGTCACAGGTGTTCGCCAATGTTCCTGAGGGGTTTATCAAGCTCCTCATCTCCATCACCAAGATCGCGATCGGGCCATCAGTCCGTCCGGAGTTCACGCTCTACTGACACAAGCTCAGCGACAACTTGTCTATGTACCAGGCCTCAGTCTAGTTCAAGGGAGGACGCGCCGAGTTCCGCCGCTTCCGATTCGTCAGGAGGGCCATGCCTACGAAGAGGCATTCCATGCAGATGGCTGCATGTGAGGCAATAGCTCGCCTCCGGGATGTTCTTCCTTCAATGTAGACGCTATCTTCCATGCCACGTGCCATACACCTGCCGCTATGCATTCGCTTGCGCCCAGGGAGAAAGAGATGAGGCTATTGAGATGCTTGTTGAGTACCTCAAGGCACTCGAGGCAGCTTTCGACAACCTCGTGGACGACTTCGTAGCTGCTCGTATGGATTCCATCCATGGCTGCTCCGCCAACAGGAGGGAGCTCCTCCACATGGCACCACCACTGACATTCATCTCGTCCTTGACATCCTATACACCGGCTATCTTAGCCACTGCTCGCCGCCTGCTTACCACTGAGGAGTTCGACCAGGTCATTGCTCCTACTCCCGTCAGAGCTGCACCACCTACCGCACCTGCACCAGCTCCTCAGCCCAGCACTTCGCGCCTTGAGCCTATTAGCGAGGAGGAGATTGTGTCTCCAGCACCACTGGGTCTTACCCTCGGCAGGCCAAAGGAAGTCTTCACCATCTCCGACTGAGTGCGCCTAGCAGTAGTGTGATGTGCCAGCTTGTATGATATGTTTATATGCACATAGGTTTGGTGGGAAGTAGTTTGTGTGCGCATCATGTAGGATCTTGGAGAAGTGCACTAGCCTAAATAACATGTCAGGAATGTGTACGCACATCCTGAGTGATGTATTGTATAATTATGGCTTGCATGTAAGATATGTACTGAGCGGTCCTTCTCCACGCGCGATCAAGTGTTTTCTTGAAAAATGTTGAAGTTCTTGAAATTCCCGCCTTTACAAAATTATTTATTTTTATGACTCAATTTTCTCATGATTTTGCAAAATTACCCCCAGAGTGAAAAATGCCTCGTCCCTAGACTCGTTCCATGCCATACCCACCGGAAGAAAATATGGTGCTCAGACAAGCAACAACTTCACACAGGGACAGTCAAGTCAGCAAGGCAGTGAGATAGCATTTACTCAAGTATGCCGCCTTTATGAGCAAAGCCAGCAGCAGCACCAGGAAATGATGAACCATGTTATCAATATGGGGAATCATCGTGAGCCTTATCAGCAGCACTCTAAATTGTCTGAATTACAGAAGACACGTCCCCCAACGTTCTCTCATACTAATAAACCTCTTGAGGCCGATGATTGGCTTCGAGACATTGAGAGGAAGCTGATTATTGCACAGTGCTCAGACCGTGAGAAGGTACTTTATG
Source organism: Triticum aestivum (assembly GCF_018294505.1). Taxonomy (NCBI): domain Eukaryota; kingdom Viridiplantae; phylum Streptophyta; class Magnoliopsida; order Poales; family Poaceae; genus Triticum; species Triticum aestivum. The sequence goes on from NC_057800.1 coordinate 55,602,244, forward strand.
CACCTCACTATCTCACGGGAGAAGCCGCGTCATGGTGGGAGAATTTCCTGCACATGCACCCCGATGAAAACAGTATCACATGGGAAGATTTTAAAGAAGGATTTCGTGGGGCGCACATTCCCAGAAGCATTATGAAGATCAAGAAAAGGGAATTTGACGACCTCAAGCAGAGGAGTATGACAGTGACTGACTACAATAGTCAGTTTACCCTATTATCTCGTTATGCCAACGAAGAACGCATGACGGAGGACAAAAAGATGGAGAAGTTTCTGGATGGTCTGGCACCAGCACTTAAATGCCAGCTGGTCATACACACCTTCCCGGACTTCAAAACGCTTGTGGACAAGGCCATTACATTGGAGAATGAGCGCCACAGCTTGGAGGAATTTCGCAAGCGGAAAAGGGACCAGGTCACACATGCTTGCAACAGCCGGCACAAGACTGAACCTCAGAAGACTAGAGCAAACCGACCCACAACCAATATTCTGCGGCCAATCAAAAATTTTCACGCAAGGGACAAGGATTTTACGTATCACCCAGGCGTCACTTGCTACGCTTGTGGAGAGGAAGGGCACTATGCGAAACAGTGTCCAAAGCCAAGAAACTCGGTCCCAAAACCAAACAACAATGGGAACAATTCAGCACCCAAGCGCAACAACTTCAACCCCAACAATAATCACAAGAAGGGTCACCTGAACCATGTGACCAAGGAGGAAGCACAGAATGCCCCGGATATCGTACTCGGTACGTTCCTTGTCAACACAATACCTGCCACGGTTTTGTTTGATTCTGGAGCTTCTCACTCATTCATTTCAAAGAGTTTTGCTTTGCAACATGATTTTTCGATACTCCCTTTGGAAAAATCCATGATCATCAAGTCCCCCGGGAATAAGCAAGTCAATCAGAGTTACTGTCTAGGTGTGGTTATTGAGCTCAGAGGACTAAAATTCCAAGCAAACCTCATCGTATTGGAAAATAAAGGACTGGAGGTTATCCTAGGAATGGATTGGGTAACCACCAATAAGGGATTTATCGATTGCTTCAATCCGACTGTTATTCTCACTCACCATCACGGGAAGACAATAAAAGTTGCAGCCAAAGAAAGACCAGGATCACGACAACCAAGATTGAACAAGGTGGACACCTCAGAGTTAAGCAAAGTTCCAGTGGTGTGCGAGTTCCCCGACGTTTTTCCCGAAGAACTGCCAGGCATGCCGCCAGACCGGGAGATAGAGTTCAGCATTGAACTAGCACGTGGAACCACCCCCATCTACAAGAAACCCTACAGGATGGCACCCTCCGAGTTGGTAGAATTAAAGAAGCAAATAAAAGAATTGCTGGACAAAGGATTTATACGAGCCAGCTCCTCACCTTGGGGTTCGCCAGTATTATTTGCCAAGAAAAAGGATGGGACACTGAGATTATGCATAGATTATCAAGCACTTAATATGGTCACCATCAAAAATAAATATCCGATGCCACAGATAAATGATTTATTTGACCAGCTCGCACAAGCCAAGGTTTTCTCGAAAATTGATTAAGGTCAGGATATCATCAATTAGAAGTACGGACAGAAGATATCCCTAAGACAACATTCACCTCCAGATACGGACTATATGAGTTTACAGTAATGCCGTTTGGACTAACAAACGCCCCCGCATATTTTGTCCACCTCATGAACAAAGTTTTTATGAAATTTATGGACAAATTTGTTGTGGTGTTCATTGACGATATTCTAGTATACTCTAAGACACCAGAAGAGCATGCAGAACACCTCAGGATTGTACTGGGAGAATTAAGGAAGCACCAATTATACGCCAAGTTCAGCAAATGTGAATTTTGGTTAAGACAGGTCGGCTTTCTAGGCCATGTTCTAACCCAAGAAGGTGTTGCCGTAGACCCAGAAAAAGTCAAGGCCGTACTTGGCTAGAAACCACCAGCCAGTGTAACGGATGTACGAAGTTTCTTGGGATGGCAGGATACTACCGACGGTTTATTGAAGGGTTCTCCACCATAGCAAAACCAATGACACAGTTACTCAAGAAGGACAAGAAATTTGTATGGACTGAAGCATGCGAGAAGAGTTTCCAAGAACTCAAGAAGAAATTAACAACATCACCAGTGTTGGTTATACCAGACATACACAAAAGTTTTGAAGTGTATTGTGACGCATCCCGGAAAGGCCTCGGATGTGTGCTGATGCAAGAAGGCAAGGTTGTCGCATACGCTTCAAGGCAACTTCGAAAGCATGAAGAAAATTATCCCACTCACGACTTAGAATTGGCAGCAGTCATTCATGCACTCAAGGAGTGGAGACACTTTTTGCTTGGGAATTGTTGTGAAATATATATAGACCACACAAGTCTCAAATATATTTTCACACAGCCAGAGCTAAATTTGTGGCAATGGCGCTGGTTGGAATTAGTGAAAGACTATGATGTTGGCATCCACTACCACCCAGGAAAAGCAAACGTAGTGGCAGATGCTCTCAGTCGAAACCCCAGCTCGGACGACAACAGTCTGCAAGGCTTGAGACCTGAATTTCGGCAGGAGTTCGCTAAACTCAACTTGATGATGGTCACGGAAGGCACTGTGTCAAATTTGGAAGTACAACCCACCCTTGTGGAGCAGGTTAAGAAAGCTCAACATGGACACCCCAGCATCGAAGGCATAAAAAGAAAAGTGAGTATGGGCAAGGCCTCGGAATTTGTCATAGACGATGAGGGAATACTATGGTACGGAGACAGACTTTGCGTGCCAAATATAGAGGACCTCAAACAGCAAATCCTGACCGAAGCCCACACCGCTCCATATTCGATCCACCCTGGAGGACCCAAAATGTATAAGGACATTCAGGAAAGATTTTGGTGGCACGGTATGAAGAGGGATATAGCCACCTTCATTGCATGTTGCGATTCTTGTCAACGCATAAAAGCTGAGCACCAAAAACCAGCCGGACTACTGCAACCAAACAGGATACCTGAGTAGAAATGGGACGAAATAGGGATGGATTTCATTGTCGGACTACCTCGGTCACAACGCGGGAATGATGCCATATGGGTCATCACCGATAGATTAACCAAGGTGGCACATTTCATTCCAGTGAAGACAACCCATACCACTCAGAAACTTGCCAAGATTTATCTCTCCTGTATAGTTTGTCTGCATGGAGTTCCAAAGACTATAATATCCGACAGAGGCACTCAGTTCGTCTCGAAATTCTGGGATCATTTACAACAGGCTCTGGGAACTCAGCTAGCATTCAGTACAGCCTACCACCCAAATTCTAGAGGACATGCTGAGAGCATGTGTCCTCACCTATGGTACCAGTTGGGAAGAAAGCCTGCCATATGCCGAGTTCGCATACAACAACAGTTACCAATCCAGCCTAGAAATGGCACTCTTTGAAGCCCTGTACGGACGGAGGTGTCGTACCCCATTAAATTGGTCAGAGACAGGAGACAGCCGTATCTTCGGCCCGGACATGCTCAAGGAAGCTGAAGATAAAGTTAGACTCATCAGGGACCGACTCAAGACAGCGCAAAGTTGACAAAAGAGCTATTACGATCAGAAGCACCGTGAAGTCAGCTTTGAACTCGGTGAATATGTCTACCTGCGAGTATCCCCTATGAGGGGCCTGCAACGGTTCAAGGTGAAAGGAAAGCTAGCACCAAGATTTATTGGACCCTTCTGCGTGGTTGCACGGAGAGGCACCGTAGCCTACTAGCTAGACCTGCCCAAGGAGCTGTCAGACATCCACGACGTATTCCACGTCTCACAGTTGAGGAAATGTGTAAGCAACCTAGAGAAGCAGGTGTCACATGAGAACATTGATGTGCAACCAGACCTCACCTATAGGGAGCGTCCAATAAAGATATTAGAGGAGTCTGAAAGGAGGATCCGTCAGAAAACAATTAAGTTTTTCAGAGTTCAGTGGAGCAATCACACCGAAGATGAGGCAACATGGGAAAGAGAGGATTTTCTTCGGGCAGAACACCCACACCTGTTTGAGGATCAACTAAAATCTCGAGGACGAGATTTTTCTTAAGGGGGTAGGTGTTGTGACACTCCAAAATTTTTTATTTGGTTTTTATCAAAAACTTTATTTGATTTGGAGGAGACTATTTAAAAATTTTTGGAAGCCATTTAAAATTTTTCTTAAACCTCTCCCTCTCAAAACTTTCATGACAAATATTTTGATACTCTTCTCAACTTGGACTTTTGGCCTTGAGAGCTCTTCACTTTATATGGTTTCTACAAAATTTTTATTTTTAAATCTTTTCTACTAAAAGGAAAACCCTAAGGGTTTTGGGTTTATCCTCCTCTCATTTCAAAATTTTACCCTCTTTTACCATGTCTCATTTTGACATCTGCCCTCCATAACCTCTCCCTCCACTTTGGGACAAGTCAAGTAGCCAATCCTAGCAAGTTCAACCCATTTTGGATTTTTATTTCATTTATTTTAACCCTAAAACTATTTCTGTTTTTATTTATGAACCTAGGTGGTTTACAAAGGAAGTACCAGATTTCTTTTGAGTTTTGATCCCAAACCAACTCCTCTGGCTAGTCCTTAGCACCCCCAACCAAGATCCATCTTGATCCACTCTTCCTCAGTTCAAATATTTCAAAATTTGCCCACTGCAAGTTTGGACTAGATTCATCATTTTTGGTGAAATTCATATTTTTCTTTCCCCAAAAATTCTACCAAAAATCAGGCAGCCCCCAGGTGCACTGAGAGGCCATCCCACCAAAGATAAGCTCAAGGAAAATTTTGCACATGCCAAAATCATTCCATCGAACACCTGGCAGGCACTGTTGCTGTTTAGTTTTAGTAAAATTCAGATTTCTTCAGTATTCACTCGGCCGTCAGTGTCGTTTTCTTCAGAGACCTGGCATCGATCTCACCAGTGCACGCTTGGCGCCTTGTGCACTGCTCCTCCTCCTTATCCAGAGCGCCGCATGCTCTCTTGGACGGGCGTAGGTGTCGGTCGCAGCGTGCCTCGCCAACGCCGGCAACCTCTGCGGTGGCAGGGCCACCCGTGGCGGCTGACAGGGCGCAGCAGCAGCTTTCGGCGCCGTCCGGCACCGCCCAAACCACCCGAGGCCTCCGCGTGGCCGTCTGCTCCCCTGCACGCACCGCAGCATCATCGCCGTGGCCTGGCGTGCTCAGGGCGTGCTCTCTGCCGCCGACCGGTCCGCGGAGCGCCGTTCCGTCGAGACCACGGAGCAGGCCTAATCCCATCAAGGTTAGCGTGTGAGTGGAACCAGTATACCTCCACGCTGATGCCCAGCCACCTAATCCACCCGTCCGGTCACCGACTCGCCGTAATCGACGCCGGTGTTATCCCATTCTCGGGCACCGCCTCGAGCTGGCTATAAATAGCCACCCCGAGCTCGCCTTCGACCAGCGCTAGTCACTCCACTTCACCAGAGCCTCTCCAAGCTAACAAAAGGACCCCGAGGAGGTCTCCTTCTCCGTCTCCGGCCGCCCCGGTCCGCTTCGGGCTCCGGCACGATCCACGCCGGTGAGGGATCCCCCACCTCCCTAACCCTGCCCGTAACCTCCTAGGGCACCCAGTCACCTAACCAGCGCCTCAATTTGGCCCTTGCAGCCTTCCCCGACGAGATCCAACATCACCCGAGCCGCCGTCCGCCGGAGTAGAGGCCACCGTCGACGTGGTGCTCGCCGACGACCACCTCCACCACCCATAGACGCGGGAGGGCACGCTGATCATGTAGGTACCTTCACCTCCCCCTAACTCGCCGTGGATCGCCGCCGGCGACCACCGCAAGGTTCGGGCGCCGGCGCGCTCTGTTTCCCCCTTTCAAACATTCAAACCTGACGGGTGGAACCCCCCGTCAGCTTTTTCTCTTTTTCGAATCGTTTTCTGAAAACACCTTTTGGCAAAATACGTCTTCCCCTCTGGGCTAGCGTGTTCTTAACTGAAATGTTTTCTGTTTTTACAAAGAAAACCCTGGAAACTTTCTGTTTCATTACAGAAAGGTCCCTGGACCAAAACTCTTATAACTTTTAAACAAAAGATGATTTTAACTTGAAACCTTTTCTGTCATCTTTATTTTTCTGTCTAATTTTTTGTCACATTTATTTGAAAAATATTTGGGATACTTTTTGTGCACGCACGGTATTTATGTAGTATCCGGTTTTTCTTTAAATACGTAGATACCGGGAGGAGTAAGGGAGACGCGTACTTCGCCGAGCTAGACTCCGACTTCTCCGAACCAGGCAAGCATGTTTGAACCTTTGATATGGTGAGTGTTTTGCATGTTTGCTCGAGTAGTGTTCTCATGGCATGTTTATATAAGCATTTGTGAATGTCATATGCATGCAAGGCAAGCTACCGGTGAGCTTCGAAGTTGATGTGTTCTTATGATGATGAGATATCACGATCATGTGGTGACATGATGGGTTGCAGGCTGGTATTGTTGAAGCATGCCAGTTCTATGTCAACTGTGAACTCCAGTTTCAACGTGGGTCAAGTCTCGATCCCGTTCGTTTTCCCTTCGTGCTGCCACATGTGTTCTGCAAAGAGTGCGGTTCAGTAAGTTGCAAACCTCTTTACTGGTACACACCAAACAGAGGGGCCGCGATGAGGGTTCCATGGCCCTGGATTAAAGCCAGTCATCCGGTCAGGGGGCATGGGTGTTTCCGGTTGGGACCGAGAGGGGGGCACCCCTTAGAGCGCGCGGCATAAATTTGATCCCATGCTATTCGAGGTTGTGGCCTCCCCGTCTTAAGGTTTTTCTTGAACGTTGCCGAGGGTGATTCCTGGCAACAAAAGGTGGAATGGGTGTGTACTGGTTAGACGTGTTTCTTCTAAAACACCATAAATGGAACTAGTCCTTGTGACTACTGAAATCCATTGGCAGTGGTTAAAGAGTACAAACTCTGCAGAGTCAAAAATCATTCGAGTATCCATGTCCACGATCAAGGACTTGGACATCAACTCAGTGTCAGTGTCAATCTCAGTGTCAAATCTCAGTGCCAACCCCGGTGACAGTCTCCGGAGTATAAACATACAACCGAGAGTGGTAAACTCGGTTGAAGGTTATTCATGTGAATGGACTAACCAGTTTATTATCATGAGCTGAGTATTCCCTTGTGATGATTTGAATTCATGAGGTACTTAAATTCGAATGATAAATTATAAGCCCTTTATGCGATGTCGCTCAGACGTCCGATTGTGGCATCATTGTTATGTACTTTTGATATAAGCCCTTTATGCGATGTCGCTCAGACGTCCGGCTGTGGCACCATTGTTATTTATTTTCATTATAAGCCCTTTCCGAGGTGTCGCCTAGACGCCCAACTGTGGCACGTCCTGTTATTTACTTTTCAATATAAGCCCTTTATGTGGTGTCGCCTCGACGCCCACAGCGGCATGTTAATTTTATTTTTACCTTTCGAGGCGTCGCTTCAGACACCCGATCGGTCTTCAGTTATTTTTACTGGGATTTCGGGAGGACTACCGCCTGATTTCCCCTTATTTATCGTGCAGTGCAATTCTATTATTTGATTGTGCATACTAACCTGCTCATGTGCATCATGTTTACATTTGTTATATCTTATGTCCGAACTGTCTTGCGAGTACATTCAAAGTACTCACCTGTCTTGTTGATTTGGCCAGATGTTGACGAAGGCGATCTTATGGATGAAGAGTTCAATAGCGAGTCCGACGCCTAGAGGAGTCCCAGTCAGTCACGTTCGACCCTGGAGTTGTTCACTTGTATCATACACGCTTCCGCCACCCAAATAAATCATCAAGCCACACTCCGTCGCTTGATGAGCTGTAAGATTTCAGAGTCATGTCACCCACTTCACTGTGACATATCCACCACCACCTTTATTGCGAGTCAGTAGTTATGCCACCCCACCCTTGTGACATATCCGCCCTTATGCATAATATGGGCGTGCTTGTAATAATTTGTTGAGCATCCTCAGCTCAATCATGTATAATATTAGTACTACTGGATTTCTGTATCAAGGTTTTGTCTGCCAGTAAGAAGAATTCTTCTGTACTGGTCAATGCAAAGATCGGCTTTTCAATAAATGTTTTATTGGAAAGGCGGTCGTGACACTGATCTATCGAGTGAACACTCGCTAACAGAAACTAATCTAACGAATCTATTCACTAAAGATACTAAACGAACTAACATTCGTTAAATAGAACCGATCATTTTTTTAAAGAAAACCGAGGAAAACCGAACTAAAACAATAAACCGGACCGGGGCGGTTTTTACCGTTTTGGTTTTCGACGAGCGACGGCGTTCTCCGACGACGGCGTGGCGAGGCAAGGCGTTGGCGGCTACTCCAGCAAGGGCGGGGTGGTGCGGCAAGGCGGGACAGCCGCGAGCGGGACTAGCGGCGAGCGGTGGTTGTGGCAGCGGCGACGTGCAGCGGTGGCGTGAGATGCGGCGTGAGGAGGAGAGGAGGGGTGGCGGGGCATGGTATTTAAGAGGGGGGGCAAGGTGGCATGGGGGAGGGGGCACGACGAACCTCGGGAGGCATTCCAAGTTAGTATAACATTCCAAAATTTAGAATTTTGGGATGTTACAAACCTACCACCCTTAAAATGAATCTCGCCCTCGAGATTCGGAGAGGCTAGAAAGAAATAGGTTAGTTTCGGGGATTTTCTCAAAATTCCTTAATTGTCATGAATGTCTGGGGTGCTACCACCCTTAGAAGCATCGTTACGGTTCCATCAAAAACTCATATACCCCATCCTTATTGTTGACATGGTCAGCCTTCTGAGATCCTCAGGAGAATTCCTACTCTGGCCGCTCCCGGTAGTGGCATTACCTTTTCCTCAATTCTTGTGTCCTTTCATCTTGGTAAGGTTCTTCTATGACTGGGTCTTCTTAGATGATGGGTCTGGCACCAATACTAAACAACTATCGATATCTCATGGTGGTCATCAATTTATGGTTTGTCCTGCAGGAAATGGGTCTGGGCTTCAATCTCACTGTATGACCTACGATTGGCAACAACTGCCTTGTACAAGGGAAATTGTCATACCATTCTAAGGTTCAAACAAGGTTTTGATCGTCGTCGCTCTACTATGGGCAAGTCACTCAGATTTACCATCCCATACAATAGAGGCGAATAATAAGAGTAAGTCGGTATGGTGATCAGTCCATTCCGCACCCAAATCATTACCTTGTATATGGTTTAGCGAATCTCGTATTCTAACACTCAGTCATCCTCACAAGCATTGCAGAATTTCTCTTGTCGACGAAATAAGTTCAGAAAAATCCATTGATTCTGCAAGCCAAACAAACATCTACCGTTTCTTCACAACCCTCAGGTTTTGTGTTACTCCTATAAGATTGTCTGACGATAAAATCGTATCTTCTTCCAGGGTTTTTCCTTCAGCAAGAGTGTGCTTGCTTCTTGGCAGGTCCTGGAGCCTGTGGGTTATGGCCCATCTCATCACTTATAAGCCTTGAACTCATCATCGGGGGGGAGGGGGGGGGAACTGGTCATTATCCGTACATCCAGCTTCATAGCATTCTTAAATCCATCCAATTTTACTGGCTCTCTTCCTTCTATCAGTACCAAACTAAGACGTGATTACTCAGACTCATGGAGTTAAATTGCTCCATGTTACCAACATTATACCTCCTTTATATCCAAATAGTACTTCATCCCTTCACATTCTTGGGGTATCCCACATATTGAGATAAAACTCGTACTTATTTTGTCCGAAGTCCACTCCGTGGAATGCCATTATCTTTTCCAGGGGTCAAGTGTCCTCACAGGGTACTACCACCCTTGGAATTGCACAAATCCTTCCATAGATCATATTTCTCATATCCTCGAAAATGGTCAAAATCCTTCTTCATAGAGTAACAACTCCTAAAATCCAAATCAGTACCAATGATGCCAACTTTATTGATTCACAAATTATTACAATCTCCTGTATTTCCATTACATGCCTCAACTCAACACCTCATTATAAAAGAAATGTTCCCACTACTACTACTATATTTCTTTTTGTTGTTGCAAACTCAACTATTTAGCACAAGCTTCCTTCTCATTGGGACAATCTCTGGCAAAGTGCCCTGCTTCATTACAGTGGAAACATATTACTTGTGACAACTCTCGAGGTTTCCGTGTGATTACAAAGTCTCCTTGGGTCATCGGCTTCCTTTTTGGGCAACCCTGAAGTAGTGCCCTAACTCTTGCACCTGGAACAGGTGATATGACTTAGGCCCTTCCTGGAATCCAATCTATTTCTCTTCCTGGACTTTTCCATGCCAATCAAGGCTTCTATTTCCTGTGGGTCATACTCTACTTCCACTGTCTTGGAATGCTACTAGATCCCCCTTCAGACAATTCTGGGAGATGTGTCCTTCTTCCCCACATGAATAGCAAGACTTGGTGCATGGTTTAATTGGGTCCTCTTCGGGTGTGTCCTCCACCTCTTCCTTCATCACAGGTTCTTTGAAAATTTCCATGAGGGCTCCTTTCATTGCTTCTTTCTTCTCCTGGGTGGTTCTTTGTACTATGGGGTAAATTTGACACTGAGCAGTGTAGTGGGTAGTCCATTCACACAAGCAACAAGTAATCTGCCTAGTTGGGCATTCTTCAGCTGGGTGACTTTGTTCACAATGAGGGCATTCATCCTTGTGTTCTTTATGGTTGTGTCCTATTTCTCCACAGAGCTTGCAGGCACAAGGTTTCTTCATATCATTTCCATAAGGCTTCAATTTCTACGACACAAGACGAGACCTTTGCAGAGTCAACTTAAATTCTTTCCAAGTGGTTACTCCTTGCCATCCATTGATGGTTTGGTACATCCTCCACCAAATAGCAGCACCTCTTTCAAAGCACTAAAGAGCATGCCGGGCCATATCCTTTCCGGCTATAGTGTTATTCTTCATGTGATCTTCCATGTTCTGAATCCATCGGTCCGTCTCCAATTGAGTCATCAGTCCAGAAAATATGAGTTCATCTCCATTCATCCCCTATTGGTTCCAAGGGTTTTGGGTTGAGATAAGAGAAATAGGGAGGGATACACACAATACAAACAATTGTTTGAAGCGACATACTTTATTTGTGGCTGTCGGAAAAACATCAAACAAATGACAGCTCACAATCGTCGCGTCTAACGTAGGCATATAACAGGGGTTTGGTCTTCTAAAGGTCAATAAATCTTCAAAGTCGCCAAACTCTTCAAGTCTTGCTCATGCCTCCGATGGCTTCTTCCGATCGTGCTTATCCTTCGCAAGTTCTTTTGCCGGATCATCTCCGTTGACGCGAAGTCTCTCGTGACGTCCTTTAATATTTCTGGAGTTGCGTTCCAAACTTCTTGGTTTAAACATCCTTGGCATGAACCATGGTCCTACTGTCCTTCGGTTCCTGATGAATCTCCGACATCTCGAGGTTTTGTTCCTCAAGCTTGGCTACTTTCAGCTTCTGGTCCCGAGTTCTTCATGAAATGCTTCCTTGTCAAATTCGGCTTCCTGCAGGTCCATCTTAAAATTCTTGATGTAATACTCCAGATCCTGGCGATACACCAGCTAAGGCTAAAACTTCATCTTTTGCTGATAGGTGCTCCATTAGTCCTTTTGTCATCCAATCCTTCCAAAGAAATGCATGCTTAACTCAGCATGGTGACAATAGCATAAGCGGGCGGTAACATCATGGTTAGCCGTGTTTCTGCCCTTTGTCATTGCCATGAGCTATCATTCCATAGTTGATATCTCCTGCCTTAGGGTTTTCTTGAAAAAAACTTTGAGTTGTAACGCTCCTTTTTCCTGGTCTTTCTCCGACACACCTTGATCTCGGGTATTGACAGCTTCAATAGTTTGACAAGTTCCATCAGGGTAGCCTTCCTAGGTCACACTAATCTGGAAATTCTTCAGAGCCTTCAAATTCTCCTAGTCTTCGGTGTCTTCAACTGTTGTAGTTTCATTACTATAATGCACGGTAAAATCCTCTTCATTCCAAAGTGGTCTTAGTTGTCCGATATCTAGCACTTCTTGGAGTGGTCCCATCAGCCGAATCTTCGTGTGGTCAAAAGGGGAAAGGGGTATAGTCTAACTAAAAGGGAATATTTGATAAAGCTCAGAAAAGAAGAGATGTAAAAGATCTTTTGAAAATAAAGGTTTAGAGAAATTTTTTCCTATGGGCTTGCTAGTTTCTTGGGGTCACGTCCTACAATCAACATGTGCTCTGATACCATCTTGTAGCGACCCGACCTCAGACAGTCAAGTCTCTATGATTAAGTGTCATCCCTAGATCGATATGCTAACGCACACAGTACTCGAGGATTTATAACAGAGGTAAATTACATGTATAAAGTAACGTAAATACTATTACCTCAATCCATATGGCGGAAGTAAGAACAAAGTTGTAGAGTCCCAACAACACCAACGACAAGGTTGAGTGTAGACATCGTAACCCTAACGTATCACTTACTCGTTGTAAAATTCCTGCAACATGAGACATTGCAGCCATGTAGGTCAGTACATTGAATGTATTGGAAAATTCACACAATAGAAGAATAATGAGAATTGTCTATCTCTATATGCATATTTGGCTGGTGGAGGCTCTAAGTTTAATTTTTGCATAAAGATAATTTTTCCCTACAACAAAGGAATATATTTTATTTAACTACAAAGTTTGTTGAAAAATATTGAGAAGGTAACCCCAATTCAATCCCAAAATAATAGTTATAACCCAACAAAATTAATTAAGTAAAGTGATGAGATCAAATCAATAATTCAAGTACTAGATACTCAAGATGTCCATAACCGGGGACACGGCTAATCATGATTAGTTTGTACACTCTGCAGAGGTTTGCGCACTTTTCCCCACAAGACTCGATCTCCTCCGTTGAATTTCTCGCACTACATGATGTTTGAGAAATGGATGATCGAGACACAGTCTTTCAGAAGAGGTCCCCTTAACCGATAGTTGGGCCGGTACACTGATACGTCTCCAGCGTATCTGTAATTTTTGATTGCTCCATGCTATATTATCTACTGTTTTGGGCATTATTGGGCTTTATTTTCCACTTTTATATTATTTTTGGGACTAACCTATTAACCGGAGGCCCAACCCAGATTTGCTGTTTTTTTGCCTATTTCAGTGTTTCGAAGAAAAGGAATATCAACCGGAGTCGAAACGGAACGAAATCATCTGGAGAAGTTATTTTTGAAAGGAAAGCCACCCGATGGACTTGGAGTGCACGTCAGGAAAGAAGGGAGGTGCCCACGAGGGTGGGGGGCGCGCCCCGCTGCCTCGTGGCCCCCCCTTCGGTCCACCGACGTGCTTCTTTCACCCATATATACCTACGTATCCAAAAACTACCAGAACAGAGATTAGATCGGGAGTTCCGCCGCCGCAAGCCTCCAGAGCCACGAAAAACCAATCGGGACCCTGTTCTGGCACCCTGCCGGAGGGGGGAACCCTCACCGGTGGCCATCTTCATCATCCCGACGCTCTCCATGACGAGGAGGGAGTAGTTCACCCTCGGGGTTGAGGGTATGTACCAGTAGCTATGTGTTTCATCTCTATCTCTCTCGTGTTCTTGATTTGGCACGATCTTGATGTATTGCGAGCTTTGCTATTATAGTTGGATCTTATGTTTCTTCTCCCCCTCTACTCTCTTGTAATGGATTGAGTTTCCCCTTTGAAGTTATCTTATCAGATTGAGTCTTTAAAGATTTGAGAACACTTGATGTATGTCTTGCCGTGCATATCTGTGGTGACAATGGGATATCACGTGCCACTTGATGTATGTTTTGGTGATCAACTTGCGGGTTCCGCCCATGAACCTATGCATAGGGGTTGGCACACGTTTTTGTCGTGATTCTCCGGTAGAAACTTTTGGCACTCTTTGAGGTTCTATGTGTTGGTTAAATAGATGAATCTGAGATTGTGTGATGCATATCGTATAATCATACCCACAGATACTTGAGGTGACATTGGAGTATCTAGGTGACATTAGGGTTTTGGTTGATTTGTGTCTTAAGGTGTTATTCTAGTACGAACTCTCGGGCTGTTTGTGACACTTATAGGAATTGCCCAACGGATTGATTGGAAAGAATAACTTTGAGGTGGTTTCGTACCCTACCACAATCTCTTCGTTTCTTCTCCGCTATTAGTGACTTTGGAGTTACTCTTTGTTGCATGTTGAGGGATAGTTATATGATCCAATTAGGTTATTATTGTTGAGAGAACTTGCACTAGTGAAAGTATGAACCCTAGGCTTTGTTTCCTATCATTGCAATACCGTTTACGCTCACTTTTATCATTAGTTACCTTGCTGTTTTTATATTTTCGGATTACAAAAACCTATATCTACCATCCATATTGCACTTGTATCACCATCTCTTTGCCGAACTAGTGCACCTATACAATTTACCGTTGTATTGGGTGTGTTGGGGACACAAGAGACTCTTTGTTATTTGGTTGCAGGGTTGCTTGAGAGAGACCATCTTCATCCTAGGCCTCCTACGGATTGACAAACCTTAGGTCATCCACTTGAGGGAAATTTGCTACTGTCCTACAAACCTGTGCACTTGCAGGCCCAACAACGCCTACAAGGAGAAGGTTGCGTAGTAGACATCATACACCTACAATCCCCTACATCTGCTAGCCCATCATGGAAAGGTTTCCCACAACTTACTCAACTATGCTAGAGACCATAATGATCCCTTTGAGCATGGGTGGCAAGCCACACGATGATCACACGTTAATCCTAGGATCTCCTAGGACAACACAAGATTCCCAGGTGTCCGGGCAATCCACTGGTATCCCCAGGGTGCCCCAACCAATCCACCCAGATGTGTATTAAAGTAGCCACCTTAAGTTTCCCTTAGATAATATTACTCTCGCAACTTTCATGAATCTCACATACCAATCCATGTCTACGAGCATAGCAAGGCAGTATGAGCATAACGTAAGTTCCCAGGGTTGATAAAGGACAATAGGTTCCTACCTCATCAACTACATAACATTACCCAAGTTCCCAATCCTACTCATGCAATCTTTGAGGATGAAACTAATGCATAAAAACTGGGTATGAAAAGTATGATCAAAGTGTGAACTTGCCATGTACTGTTGATGAAGATTCGTCACACTCATAACTCGTGATAGTTCTACTCGTCACACTCCGATCAATCTATCGTAATCAAGCAATTGCATACATAAGCACTCATGCAAAAGAATCGAAGAAAAGATCTCGGAAAACTTCCAATACAAGTACCAAAATTAGGTGGATTTGGTCTTATCAGAAATTTTAGGTCAAGAGCTTTAATTAGCAGAAAGAATCAATTAAATCGTAGTTATAAAACTCGAGTTATGAACAAAAGAAGTTTGAATTCAAATCTGTTTGAAAACAAATTTTAATCTTTCAAAAATATGTCTAAGTTGGTTATCTGAACAGAGGGGATGATAACGAAGAAGTGGGCGTTGGTTTCGTTTGATTTGGATTAACGGTGTAAAAGTTGTGAGGGTTTGAAAATCAGGGACTAAATTGTAAAACTTTTATTCGCAAATAGGTCCTTGATGTAAATAAACAGAAAAAAAGAAAAGTCTATCGAGCGAGCGCTCACAAATAGAAACTAATCTAACAAATCTGTTCACTAAAGATACTAAACGAACTAACATTCGTTAAATAGAACCGATCATTTTTTTAAAAATAAAACCGAGGAAAACCGAACTAAAACAATATACCGGACCGGGGCGTTTTTTACCATTTTGGTTTTCAACAGCGACGGCGTGCTCCGATGACGGTGAGGCGAGGCATTGGCGGCTGCTCCGGCGAGGGGGGGATGGTGTGGCAAGGCGGGACAACGGCTAGCGGCGGCTGCGGCGCGAAGCGGCGTCGATGGCGATTGCGGCAGCGGCGGTGTGCATCGGCAGCGCGAGATGCGGCACGAGGAGGAGAGAAGGGGCGGCGGGGCATGCTATTTAAGGAGGGAGGCAAGGTGGCGTGGGGGAGGGGGCATGGCGAACCTCGGGAGGCGTGCCCGGGTCGGACACGGCGAGTGGCGGCATGCAGCGACCGATCTCCTGCTCGGGGAGCTCGGGGACGGCGAGGCGGTGGGCTGGGCCGCGGCCTGGCTGGAGCTGGGGCGGCCCAGTCGGCGGAAGGATTTTTAAAAAAAAATAATTTTACGAATAAACAACTAATAATAAAAGAAATTATATATAGGCATATTATATATCACAATTTCCAGAAAAAGATTTTCTACCACATGAAGATTTTTCTAGCATCAAATAAAATCCACAAAAACTTAAATAAATGAAAGAGTGCTTGTGGTTCATTTAAAAACCAAATAAAAATATTTTAAAATACCAAAATAATTTCAAACTGTTTTCTCTTCATTTTTCTACTGTAGGGAATCATTTTACCCTAATTTCCATATATTTTATTTTTGGAGAAAAATAATTTTAATAAAATAAAATAACTATAAATTAAAAATAATTTCAAAGGGACTTTTAAATTTGATTCTTTGAAACTCCCAACTCATATCTCATATGTTTTGAAGAAGTCATTTTATCTTCTCTCATGAAAATCATTGAGTTGCATAAAGTTTCTGAATTGGAAATATTTCCATATGAAATTCAAATCTTTTCAAAACCCTTTTCATTTATTCAAATGGAAGAAGTCATATCATCTTCACTCTAGGGTTTTGTGATGAAATAAATTTGAATTCATGGAGATCATAAGTGCAAGATGGAAGTTTGGGAAAGTCCTTTTATTCCCTCTCATTTAACTTTCAAAAAGTTTCAAATTTCACTCAGTTTCACACAACAAATCAAACAAGCAATCATACAAACAATCAAAACTATTTAATTAGTATAACATTCCAAAATTTAGAATTTTGGGATGTTACAATTGAGAAAGCCTCCGCTGTCAAAGAAGTGACTAATATTTTGCAGGAAACTATGGAAGAAGAAATTGAGACACTGTGAGCTCATTAGATGAAAAAGATGACGAGGAGAGCGAAGAACAAAAGGAGGAAGAGCGAATTAGCTACCCGTGCCCAGCTTCTAATGAGAGTAACTCTTCAACTCATACATTGTTTAATTTCCCTTCATGCTTAATGAAAGATGAATGCTATGATCCCTTGGATTCGTTTGAAATATCCATTTTTGATGAAATTGATGCTTGCTATGCTTGTGGCCATGCTGCCAATATGAATGATGCTTATGGAGATGAACTTTCTATAGTTCCTTATGTTATGAAAGAAATTGTTGCTATTGCACCCACGCATGATAGTCCTATTATCTTTTTGAATTCTCCGAATTACACTATATCGGAAAAGTTTGTGCTTATTAAGGATTATATTGATAGGTTGTGTTCTACTATTGCACATGATGATTTTGATAAATATAATATGCATGTGCTTGCTGCTCCTACTTGCAATTATTATGAGAGAGGAACTACATCTCCGCCTCTCTATGTTTCCAGTATGATAAAATTGCAAGAAATTGTTCATGCTACGTATTGGCCTTTACTATGTGTGCATGAATTGTTCTTTTATGACATGCCAATGCATAGGAAGAGGGTTAGACTTCGTTGTTGCATGATGTATGTTACTTTGTGCTCACTACTAAATCACAAATCATTGTTAATTAAAATTGGCTTTGATATACCTTGGGATCTGGGTGGATCCATTACTTGAGCACTATATGCCTAGCTTAATGGCTTTAAAGAAAGCGCTGCCAGGGAGACAACCCAGAAGTTTTAGAGAGTCATTTGTTTCTGCTGAGTGCTTTCATATAGTTTAAAAACAAAACATAAAGTGGGGAACCTAAAACTTTTCAAAAAGAAAAGTGGAAGTGAGAAAGACAAACATCTTTGACGCGGGGGATGTCCTTGAACTTTGTTCATGCCCATGGAAACTTTGTGAATCTCGATTACAGAAAATTTTCAACAAAAATAATTATCCCCTTGTACAAATCCATTGTATTATAAAAATAATGTGCCAAGATTTGCCTTTAGGATGATTAGATTGATTGTTTGGTGTGTGTGCAGTAAAAGACAGAAACTTTGTCTGTACTACGTGAATTTTCCTTTTTTACTGGAACGTCGAATGTTTCAGAAATATTTTGCACAATACTTATATATAAGTTTTTTATCTTGTTCGAATTTTTTAGAATTTTTGGAGTTACAGAAGTATGGTAGATGTTCAGATTGCTACAGACTGTCCTGTTTGAGACATATTCTGTTTTTGATGCATTGTTTTGCTAGTTTTGATGAAACTATCGATTTTACCGGTGGTATAAGCCATGGAGAAGTTATAATACAGTAGGTACAATGCAAAAATAAAATATGAATGGGTTTGCAACAGTACTTGAAGTGGTTATTTTCTTTATTATAGTAACGGATCTCACGAGGGTTTTGTTAAGTTT
Organism: Triticum aestivum; assembly: GCF_018294505.1. NCBI lineage: Eukaryota > Viridiplantae > Streptophyta > Magnoliopsida > Poales > Poaceae > Triticum > Triticum aestivum. Next base: position 55,620,638 of record NC_057800.1, read on the forward strand.
TGTGTGATTGAAGTTTTCAAGTTTTGGGTGAGATCACGATGGATGAAGGAATAAGGAGTAGCAAGAGCCTAAGCTTGGGGATGCCCGAGGCACCCCAAGGTAATATTCAAGGACTCCCAAGCAACTAAGCTTGGGGATGCCCCGGAAGGCATCCCCTCTTTCTTCTAACGATCATTGGTAATTTTACTTGGAGCTATATTTTTATTCGTCACATGATATGCGTAAAACTTGGAGCATTGTGTGCTTTTTATTTTTCCTTTTTCATTTATTCACCATGCTGGTATGATATAGTTCTTGCACGACAAAAAAAGACACATCCGTGACATTTTGGGCCGAACGAAATTTTTTTGTCATACTTATGACACTTCTATGACGATAATTGTGACAAAACCCGGTATCATCATAGATGTGGTGGGCTCCTACTTCTATGACAAAAAATCATGACAGAAAATGGGCTTTTCGTCCTGGGCGGGCTGGAGACGCAGCTGCATGACATTCTTTGGGCCGTCCATGACGGAAAAAACCGTGGTAGAAGCGAGGGCGAGGAAAATTTCGGGGAGTTCCCGGTTACGGTGGGTGGTCGGGGGCCGAGCGATGCGCGTTTCTCTCGTACAGTTACGCGTGTGTGTGCGAGGCATTGGGTTCTAACCGAACCATAGTGAGGCGTCGCCTAACTGAACCCGAGCGATTGCACTGCAGGCTACGCGTTACTGAACCTGAGCGATCGAGCGATTCCTTCGCTACTGTTGCTAACTGAAGCCGATCGATGCTACCTCTGGATG
>NC_057800.1:55621646-55641961 GCF_018294505.1 Triticum aestivum
GGGCTGGATGAACAGGACCCCGTGGAGGGCTGGATGAACAGGACGACCCCGTGGAGGGCTGGATGAACAATAGACGGTGGAGCGGTGGATGAACAGTAGCCCGTGGAGGGTGGTTGAACAGGAGCCCGTGGAGAGGAGTGGTTGAACAGCAGCCGGTGGAGTAGCGCGCGGTGGAGGCTGGATGAACAGGAGCCCGTGGATGAACAGTCGCATGTGGGGGCTGGAGGAGGTCAACGGTGGATGAACAGTAGCCATGGAGGCTAGAGGAGGTCGACGGTGGAGATGAATAGTATCCCGTGGAGTCCCGTTTTGCGGAACGCCACACCCCTCCCGATGAACAGGACCCCCGTTTTGACCGTAGCGCTCCAACACAAGTCCGTTTCGTCCGTTTTGCGGTACGCCACACCCCTTCCGATCAACAGGACCCCGTTTCGACCATAGGAGGTCCAACACAAGTCCGTTTCCTCCGTTTCGCGGTACGCCAGATCCCTCCCGATGAACATGATCCCGTTTCAAACATGGTCGATCGAACACAAGGCCGTCTCCTTCGTTGTGCGGTACACCAGGCCTCGTTTCCATCGCCTGTTCTGTCCAAGCCGGTTGGCTCCCACGCGTTCCATTGCCTCTCGATGAACACGACGCATTCCATTGCCTCCCCATGAACACGACGCATTTCGTTGCCTCCCCATGAACACGATGATGACGCAGTTTCTCCGTTATGACCCAGCCATGTACACCAGCCCTGGCCGTACGTATGCGTGAGTAGGCGTTCGAGACCCCGCCTGTATGTACATACGTGGCTGTATTTACTTTCTTGCACCCTGTCCATTGTACGTACGTGTACATGCTACGTGCGCGCCTCTACTACGACACGTGAGCGCCTCTACATCGACCAGTGTGTATGTACATGTTCGCGACCACAATGACAATGCTATGTACGCTTCGACCAGGCGGGTCCCGACTTTCAGGCAATTCCTTGTGTGCGAAGATGTAGCTGGTGGGTCCCACTAGTCAGGGGGGCGAATCGTTTTTTTGCCCGGACGCACTTCCTTGCGTGCGAAGATGTAGCTGGCGGGTCCCAGCAATCAAGGGGTGAATCATTTTTTTTGCTCATAATATGGATGCACTTCCTTGCGTGCGAAGATGTAGCTGGTAGGTCCTAGCAGTCAGGAGGGAATTTTTTTTTTCGCGAAATACGGTGGCCCGTCCGGTGGGTCCCTGCTGTCAGGTGGAGGAATCATTATTTTCCACGTAATAAGGAGGCACTTCCTTGCTGCGGCCGTGGACCCAGCTATCAGCCTCTCCATGTACAGTCCACGTCCGATGGAAGTCGTTCCTTGACCATATTGACCACGTCACGCCAAGAGCACCAGGGCGGTGGATGAGAGCGAGGCCTAGGAAGGGGAAGACGCGGAGCCGGGGAAGATGCGACAGTGGAAGGCCGCGCGGAGAGGAGTACGAGGGTTCACTGGTTCGGTTGCAGTGTGAGTCTACCGTCCCCGCAGGGCCTGGCCAGCCATGGGAATAGTAGGGGGCGGTGAGGCCTCCGCGGTAGCACAACCGGCCTTGGGAGGCAGGAGCATGCGACACGACCGACGCTGCTTTGGGCGGCTGGAGCAAGAAGACCAAAGGTTGAAGAAGCACTACGACCGTTGGATGGACATTGTACGGTCACTGGAGTTAGAATCGTTCATATTGACTAAGTTAACAAAGCCCTCCGTCCCCGTCAACTTAGTAGGCCCACAAGTCAGCCTCCCACCAAGATGGGTCCCAGCTAGTAGGGGGAGTATTCATTTTTTTTGCGTAATAAGAAGGCACTTCCGGTGGGTCCGAGCTGACAGGGGGAATGTTTTTTTCCCGAAATACGTGGCCCGTCCGGTGGGCCCTTGTAGTCAGGGGGAAAGGTTTATTTCGCGAAATAAGGTGGCCCGTCCGGTGGGTCCCTGCTGTGAGGTGGAGGAATAATTATTTTGCGCGTAATAAAGAGGCACTTCCTTGCGGCCATCATGGACACAGCTGTCAGCCTCTCCATGTACAGTACTCTTTCGATGGAAGTCGGTCGTTGACCACGCCGCGCCGAGAGCACCAGGGCGGTGGACGACGATGATGCCTAGGAAGGGGACGACACGGAGCCGGGGAAGACGCAGCAGTGGAAGCCTGCGTGGAGAGGAGTACGAGGGTTCACTGGTTTGGCTGCGGTGTGGGCTGCCGTCGCCGCAGAATAACAGGGGGTGTGGGTGAGTAGAGAGATGGCCTGGCCAGCGGTGGGAGTAGTACGGGGCGATGAGGCCCCCGCGGCATCATAGCTGGCCACGGGAGGCAGGAGCACCAACGCTGCTTTGGGCGGCTGGAGCAAGAAGACAAGAGGTTGAAGAAGCACTACGGCCGTTGGATGGACATTGTACGGTCACTGCAACTAGAATCGCTTATATTGACTAAGTTGACAAAGCCCTTGGTACGCGTCAACTTAGTAGGCCCACAACTCAGATTTGGCAGAGAACATATAGCCCATTTGCGATTTGTAAGAATGTACAACCCAGTTTTTAATTCTAATGGAATTTACTACATCCCATTTACAGTTTGTTAAAAGTACAGCCCAACTTCTAGCTAGGACAATGATTAATAATTTCAAACAACTGCTCAAAAGAGAATTAAAAAAAATTCCCACATTTTGATGGGATCCGAAATACTTTTATCCGAAATTTCTAGTCAGGTTAAATATAATTTCAAAATAAAGTTGTATTATGTTAAAATCCAATGAAATATTGTGCGCGCAACAAGTAATGAAATTCAAAATTTCAAATTCCCATAATAATATATTTTTAAAACTAATTACGCGTTTGGTGCATAGTTACTGCCCAGTTATTATAATTACACCCCATTTATTATTTCTTAAAGTCCATTTTCTTGTTACGCCTAATGCATACCTCCTAGGAAAGTTTTCATCCCAGCGGGGCGGAGAATAACAAGTTGACCCGGATATTGTGTACAACTGTCGGCCCAGTTGCATTGCTGATGTTGAAAAAAGGCCTGTGTAGTACAATACAACCTAACATGGCTACTCAGCCCACATTCAGCGACACCGGAAGGCCCAAACAAGGCTTCTGTATAACTTTTTGAAGTCACTGAGCTCAGTTAATAACTTAAGAAAAAAAGTTAGATTGCAGTGGAACCTAATTAAAAGCTATCATGAGCAAATAAATAATTCAACGGGTCCCACTTGTGTGTGTGTGTGAGAGAGAGAGATAGACAGATAGAGAGAGAGACCCATCGGTCGATGCTCGTAAATACATCTTTCAGCCATATGCATTGCTGATGCTCAGTAAAAACTTATATAGTTGACACAATCATATAGAACATCATAGCACACTGAACTTGCATAAAAAAATTTCACGCAGGCGGCACAATCAGGATGGAAGCAGTGGATCGCTACGGGTAGGGCTATGTTGAAACCAACGAAGTCGTACATAACGGTTCATCGCCTTTATCAATGACAGGGAAATATCTTGAATGTTGTGCAAAGAAAACAGACAGACAACACAATAAGTTCTGCTAGCACATTAAGTTGACGTACAACCCTTTCTAAAAAAAGTTTAGGTACAAAATTAGAACAGGTCACAATCAAATGCACCGGCATATCAGTGCTTCACACCCATAGCTCGGATTTAACTAGTATCTGACAAGATTCAGTTGTTACCTCAAATTAGAGCACATCCAGGCAGCCAACCCTACCTCTTCTCCCAAAGAAGCAGTGGCCTCCGCCGCGCGATGGAGTAGGCCCTGTGCCATCCATCGTTCCGAGCAACACGGGGAAAGTCTGACGTTGACTCCTGTAATGGATGTCGTCGACGGATCCTGGCACCAGCGGCGGCAGGACTTTGATTGATGGATTGACCACTTCTTCGACATGCACGAACACTCGATATAGGTACATCCCTAACGTGGTCCGCGGCGGCCTTGGTGGCGACGATTAGTACAACCCCGGTTCCTGCACCGGTATCTCAACACCAATCACCTTCGGTATGGTGGATGGCTTCTTCATCCATGCCATAACCGTCAGAGCCTAGCTGTCTGGAGGAACAAACATACTTACGAGCTCACCTCCAAGGTCATTGATAAGCTTGTTCATGGACTCGCTGTTCCAAGCACGTCGAGGCATCTCGTGGAAGGTAAGCTTTGTTAAAAACTCAAGCTCAGAGGGCACCGAGCCCCATCCTGGGTGCCACCGATCAAAGCTCACCAGCGCGCCATCGTAGAACAAACGCCGGGAAGATTCGAACACACGACTGCAGTCGAAAGTTGTCCGGAACTTGACGAAGAAATGAGCTGGTGGCGGACATACTTCGACGAGCAAGTCACTTATTTGGATGCCGTGAGCAATGCTAAGAGCTTTGACAAGGTCGTCCAACAAGACGGGAGGCCGGTAGCCGTTGGTGGTTACCATCAGCACTTTGTCGACAAACTGGTCGTCAAGCGCCACCATGCCACTGTTGAGCAACAACATGCAGCGACTGAAGGCAGGACAGACCTCAAGATCTCCGGCTCGGAGATCCGCGTTGATCGGCGACATGATAGTGTGCTTGAGTACAGGGAGTACAGGAGGGGGATTTGGGGGAACTGGAGTAGGAATCGAGATTCCATAGGTGGGGAAGGGGGGGTGACTGGGGATGAAAAGGTAGCATGAATTTCGAGCACACGCCAATATGCTCTCGACGCGCAAGCACACGAAAACACGGGTGGCTCCCACATGTCGGCCTAAGAGTCCTTATTCTTTCTTTTTTGGAGAGCCCGACCTTTTTTAAGGTTCTTTTGAGAGCCCGGCCTGAGAGTCATAATTGACCTGTTTGGCATTGTGTTACTACTCGGCCCATATTCAACGACACCTCACTGGCTCAAACAAGTGTACATCATCGAAAAGACACTAAGCTCAAATTATATAACTTGAAAAAAGGAGATATACTCTGAACACTGGAGAATGGTGATGCCCTCATTTAGCCCACCAGTAGTTCGAGACAATAAACAGTTCGAAACAACGATATATACAACATTCAAACACTGACTAGTGACTACTACTGACATAAACAGCAAGACATGATAGTTCATAAGAAGTCTTGCTACACCACCAAAACGCACCCATCTGCAGTGCTCAGACTCTCGTGATCCAGACGAGAATGACATTCTAAACAGAAGCAACTATTACATAGTAAGAGTGACATAGATGAGGATGACCAAATGACAAGGAATATGCATAACAAAAGAAAGAACTACCCATCCAGAACCAGCAACAAAGACAACAAAGTCATTCAAAGAGATGATCCAACACCATCTTAATTTGCAGCCCCACTTCAGCGACCAGTGATCCGGAGACACCAGTACTCCACCCTTTCGATGCAACAACCCAATTACCTATCAACCTGAAGACTTGAACCACATCACTGCCTGTCGTAATTGAGACATCCAGGGATCAAAGTTAATCCAGATGCCTTTGTCATTCTCACCTTCTTTTGGCTGCAGGCTGTATCATTGACAATCAGGGGAGTTTGCTCCTGAACTCATAGGGCTCGCCGTGTAGACACAGTTTTCCATAGCAAACAGAGCCTCTCTACCATAAAGGTCCTTGCCAACGGTGATCTCCTGGTTAATCAAATAATTGAGTCCGAGAAACAGAGAGTGTGAACCAAGGCTGTTTACCCGCCTCCAACTAAAAAATCCTGAAGGCCCCAACAAGCTGGTATCCTCCTCATAGACGTAATAGCCACTGTTCGGATACTCACGTATTTCATGGTGCTTGTATACAGTGGGGTTTTTTCAATATAACTTTTCTGGCTCATGTGTCCGAATGATCATCAGTCTTTTGCCGTTGTCTGATCGAGCGAGGAACCAGTTGTGCTTCCCTATTTTTGGCAAAGGTGGTGTGATTACAAAGGGCAGTAACTGTAGGGACACTGCATCATATCAAAAAGGACAGGCATTGTTAATGTAAAATCAACATTTTTCAGAGTATGAGTAGGATAATGCAAGAAACATCATTGATATGTCCCTGTTGGAACTGGGAGGAAAATACAGGGAAATGTATACTGGGTTCAAAAATATAGAAGTGCCATGCATGGTTATACTCATGTTATCTCGAAATCGATTCTTCACAGGAAACTACCATGTCATGCATGTTATGTAATCATGTTTTGTCCACACAAACAAATTCTTCAAGGTAACTAATAGACCATGCATTGTTATATACTCGTGTTCTGTGGGCAAATTTTTTGTGAGGATATTATTCTAGCCATTGACTGCTGAAGGGTGAATATAGGTATGTACACATGGTAAGCATTGCAGGATTTCACTACTTCCAAATATAGAGTTCTCCATATGCACATTTACTTCCCTAATGTATGGTTAGATGAAACCAACAGTGTGGTGCATGTTTCTACATCATGAAAACGAGGAAACTAACATGGCCATTGATACACACTCATATTTAGTAGTAGTATATAGATTACTGTAAAATAAGGATAATATCCATATATTCCTAACCGTTTGATTATTCAGGGTACAAATTGGCTGTAATGACATGGTCACAATCGCATGAATTAACTCATTCCAAATATAGCTGATTTACGGCGTCTCTAATACATTGCCATAGTTCCACTCAAATTCTGATCAAACAGGGATATGCCAATCATCACAAAAAGTTCAAACAGTGTCATGGCGTCATCATTAACATGAGACGAAAACAACTTACACGCGCGTCCTAGCAATACGTGGTGCCATCTGCTTCATCGATCGCGTAGATGATGCCATTGTGTTCAGTAATATCACAGAAGTGTGTATCAGCTTTGACGATGATCCACTGCGAGCTGAGTTGTCTCCAGCTAAAGAAGGCATTGGCGTAAAGATAGGCGAGTCCGCGGTCAAACAAGGCAACTAGCTTGAAGTTTGCGTAATTCACATGTTGTGTGGGCACTTGGCAGATTACAATCTTCTGCAAGACAAGGTCCGTCCAACTGACGTGGTAATCTAGATGACTTGGACCGCGATGGTAAAACTCTATATAATCCAATGGAGGAAGGATAATCTCATGGGAGGTCTGGAAGTTCACGAGCACCAACTTTTTACCGTCTTCTCTGAAGGCAGCCATCCAGTGGGAGTTCATGCTGACCCAGTACATACTTGCCAAGAAGTTTCGGGCGATGGTGATCAGATCAAAGTCGAGGGAAATGATGTACGGCAACCCACTACCTACCTGCAAAGAAGTTTCGACTAATGGAGATCGGATTGAAGTCGAGGGGCATCATGTATGCCTCTGTATCATGGTGAGCCAATCTCGCAAGACCAGATAGCAACAAGCAGGGTGTCTTGAAAAGCTTAGGCCTCGCTTTGATGATGGCCGTGTGCATGTCCCTCGAGCATGCAGCCAGCCGCAGGGCGCTCAACATACCCATACACGAACAACAGAGGTCGAGGATGTCACTGGGGAGATTTCTCCAATCGCGGCTCATATGGATGCTGCGCGGTTCGCATTCGGCCATGGTTGAGTTTGGAAGGCGGGGTTTTTTCGGGGCTTGATTTACGGGGGAGAAGGTTGTCGGTGCTGGAGCGGCTAGTGAGGGAATAGTGGTACTGGGGGAGGCAAGCGAGGCGACGGTACACAGGGGCATAGTGAGATGGAGATGGAGACGGAAAAGGAGATGGAGATAGAGTGGTGCTATGGGAGGGGAGAGGGAGACGAGGCGAGGCGCCAATGTGCTGTACAGCGGTGGTGACAGACTGCACAGTGCACAGGGTGAGGCTGACTTTGGTAACCCGAACATGCCGCCTGGACTAGTGTCAGGCGCAGGGTGTTGTCACTTCACTGTGAGGACCGGATGAATAGTATTTTGACCATCAAGTGTACCACAGTTGTACTACTACTACTACTACTACTACTACTACTACTACTACTACTACTACTACTAGTAGTAGTAGTAGGAACATGAGTACTCCAGTATTGTATAGCGGAAATAGGTCTCCCGTGCTAGCATGTCTGTTCACTTCATCCTTCAGGTATCATCCATATTGCGAGCAGAACCAAATTCTCGTCCTTCAGCTGTGCCTCGAAGATGATGTTTTGGTGTACCACATCATACACTCGCCCTCCATACCAGGTGAGATTCATGATTTCTTGTCTCGGGAGGACGTATACTTCTGTGGGGCAGCCATCGAAGGGGACAAACAGAAGCTGGAGCCGTACAACCTTGATTTGAAAAGCATCGCTGACCTACAAACCAGAATCAAAATTCCTGTAGAAGATTGTGATAAACAGACACCATCCCTATTTGACGTAGCAAATTTTGTGCTTAGTACAAATCTTCAGAAGGGTGACGAGATGGTGGCATTAAGGTCGTCTGGATGGGAGAATTATCCCTTGACGTACGAGCGATTAAAATATGCTGCCCTCAATGCCTGTGTGAGTTTCGAGATAGCTGCAAGGTCCAAAGAGCTTGTTGTGAAGCCGTCTCCCACAGAAAATGAGAAGAAGAAGAAGAAGAAGAAGAAGAAGAAGAAGAAGAAAAGGCTGCACCAGCAGGAGGGCATTATGGATGGATGAACTATTTCCTCTCTTGTAAAAAACATTATTCCCTCTCGGTGTATATTGAAATAGATGGACTATTTCGATGGTGTGCATGTCTTTGGAACAAAGTAGTAGCATGGGTCCGCTTGACTATAAGGAACTATTTATCCGCATATATAGCTTTCTTTGCTACTCCTTCCAGTGATCGGTATGCAGTGCATGTGTCCGTAGACATGACAACTTGTCCATGGAAGTTCAACTACGGCGACCATCACGTTTCATCTCGCGATTCCCATGATGCCGCTCCAACCCACGGCACCACGTCCCCCGACGTGCGCCTCACCCCTCTCGGCCGCACCGCCCCTCTGGCTTTGTGTGCATGACACGTGGGCCACCTAAAATGCGGCAAGCATCAAGTTTCTACCACAACCACATGCGATTCCCACAAAGCCGCTCAAACCCATGACACCACACGTCCCCCGACCTGCGGCTCACCCCTCTTGGCCCCACTGCCCCTCTGCCTTCGGGAGCATTACATGTGGACCAGTCACCTATCGGGTCCACATGTTATTGACTCAAAGGTAGGTGTAGTAAAGCACTAAAGCTCAGTCCCGATGACCCTGAGAGGGAAATATAACTCCTGCGCCAGGGCTTGTGGTGCTACCGTTGCACAAACTTGTGCCAAACTCGAGATTTGTTTCTTTACTATACATGCACGCAACGATTTAATGGACATTGTAATCTCAACATGTGATGGGGGAGCTTTAAATTTGAATTTGAAACTTATAAAACGAAAAGATTCAAAACAAATAAACTGGGAGAGAGGGAGTATATCGTAGGATGTGTCCCATACAAAATAAGTCCCCTGGTTTGTCACCGTGAAGATGCGGTTAGAAAGGAGCACAACGTCTTCGTACTCGTACGGCAACAAATCGGCCGCAGACAGCATGGTCCGCCTTTGACCGCCATGTGCAAGGGTCGTGCTATCTTATTCAATCTCACCGTGGTTCCATCGTACCAATTCATGCGGTGGCCTGTTGCATGGCTGATCCCAATGTTGGACAAAGGTTCTACGGGAACGGTGTCACCGTTGTAAATGTTGTGCAAATTGATGTTGGTACCCTCCCGTACATATGCAAGCCAATCTCTAGTCGCACCGAGCCTAACCTGTGAAATAGTGGGCAGGGGAAGAATTAGGAAATGGACACGGAAGTAGTCTTTAGAATGCATTTACTACATGATCAAAGTCATCTTACCTGCTCATCGGAGGAAATCCGAGTGCCCCTCAACGTTAGCATCTCAAGGGGCGTCAACTTGCAACTACGGCCACGCCGCGCTGGAGAGACCCCCAAGGAAACATCCTCGTGCGTTCCACGGAACATCAAGATGCATTTGTATGAGTAGTTTATCTTGTGAGAGAAAAGGATGAACGAGGGAAGGCCTCTAGAGATAGAGATAGACACTACTACTACCAATGTGCTGGCCCGTGCATTGCAATGGATCCAAAGTAGTAGAATAATACTTGTTCACGTGCTTGAAATATAAACGCTCTAGTTTTGATATACATGTGTCAGCAGACATGACAACTTGTCCATGGAAGTTGAACCACAGCGACCATCACGTTTCTTGTTTCTACCACTACCACACCCACACGCGATTCCCACGATGCCGCTCCAACCCACGGCACGACGTCCCCCGACGTGGACATGGACCCTCTGACGTGGCTATCACTGCCTTGCCCTGCCTTTCCTTCGCTGACAGGTGGGACCCATGCTTGGGGGTCCCACATGTCAGTGACAGAATGGTAGGATTTTTCGCGTTACGGGATCCTCATCCCCCCGATGTTCCCCTCATCCCTCTCGGCCCCACCGCTCCTCTGCCTTTGTGTGCATGACATGCGAGACAGATGAACTGCGAAGACCATGAACTTTCTACCACAGACACACCTAATTGGACGCGGTTTGCCTGCTCCGCTGCTGTGCTCCGATCCGTACTCCCGCACCATTGAATTTTCATCCAGCGGCTATGACACATTTCGTCCCGGGCATCAATCCTCAGATGGAGTACTTCTTTACTACAGGTAGTACCTGCCAGTGTGGCCATCTACGCCTCATAATGCCCCGACGGCCTGCTGTGGCACTCTCGCCACGGCCACGCCACCACCGGCCGGTTCATCTCGAACGAGTGAGTCACGAACCACGCCACCACCATGAGAATGACATGTGGGCCAGCCGCATTTAAGGTCCGCATGTCATTGACTCATAGGCCGGGTACTAAGCCACTGAAGTTCGGTCCCGTGGGCCCCGAGAGGGAAATGTAACTCCTGTGGCAGGCCTTGTGGTGCTCCCCCAGTACGAGCTCATGGCAAAACCGGAATTTGTTTCTTACTACTACCAACTAACACTAGTAAGGTACACGTGCATTGCACGCATGAGATTCTGTTGTTTGTGCATTATGCTTCTACATGTGGAGTTTTCTAGATTCTACATGTGGCAAAATCTAGTGGAATGTAGATCATATCCAACGACAAGTAGTGCTCGGATTTGCCATCTTTGTACCGTCGGATTGGCTTCATCCAACGACCAACTTTCAAAGTTATTCACACACTATATAGGGGTATAGATATATAGATGTTTGGTTTGCAGCCTAAGGTTGCCATGCCTAAGCTTAGGCGTGCCATAATATCTTAGGCATGTATTTGGTTCATTGCTACACTTGTGGCTTGCCACACTTTTCTAGCTACATGGTCCACATGTCATAGACTCAACTTCTTGCCAAATCTTGCCACACTTGTGGTGCCCATTTTGTTAGCCACATTTTTTGTGGCAGACACAGGGGTTGTTTGGTTTTAGGCCTAGCAATGCCACACTTCATCATAGAATGTTGCCAAACTTGCCTAAGGTTAGGGGCTGTTTGGTTAGTAGGGCTGTTTGAATTGTGACTATCTTTGCCATATATTGCCACATGATTTTTTGCCACACTTGCCTTAGTTGAGTTGCTTTGTTAGCCACACTTTGGCTTGCCTAAGGGAATCTTGCCACACAGTTATTAGGGCCTGTTTGGTTTGTGACTAACTTTGCCAAAGATTGCCACACCTAAAGTTAGGCAAGTTTAACCAACTTAGGTGAGTGTTTGGTTCAAGCCACATCTTAGGCAAGCCACACTTGGACCCCACATGGCATACACATAAAAAATGTGGCAATATTCCCTTAGGCTTGCCAACTTGTGGCTCTCATTTTGATGAACTAACCTTAGGCAAGCTTGGCAAAAATGTGTGGCAAAGTGTGGCAATGCTAGGCCTAGAACCGAACAACCCCTTTGTGTCTATGACATGTGGGGATCACTGCTCATAAAAAAAAATCTTTGCCTTAGGCGTGGCTAGAACCAAACACCTACCTAACTTGGTCAAACTTGCCTAAGGTTAGGTGTGGCAAAGTGTGGAAAGGTGTGGCTAGGAACCAAACAACCACTAAGATTGCCAAAGATTGCCACACGTAAGGTTATGCAAGTTTGACTAACTTAGGTGAGTGTTTGGTTCAAGCCACACCTTAGGCAAGCCACACTAAGGCCCCACATGACATACACACAAAAAATGTGGCAAGATTCCCTTAGGCTTGCCAACTTGTGGCTCTCATTTTGAAGAACTAATAACTTTGCCTAAGATTAGTTGTGGGAAAGTTAGTCATGAATTAAGTTCAACCATGGAGTCTTCTAGATTATACATGTGGCAGAATCTGGTGGATGATATCCAACGGCCAGTAGTGCTCGGATTTGCCATCTTTGTACCGTCGGATTGGCTTCATCCAACGACCAACTTTCAAAGTTTTTCACACACTATATAGGGGGTATAGATATAGATGTGCTGGTCCGTTGCAATGGATCCAAAGTATATCTATTTAGCGGAGTGCACTCTAAACACATTATCTATTTATTTTTCTCTAACCTTTCGTAGCCATGCAACCAAGCCACATAAGCTTCATGGGTGCCCCCCACATCATATTATTCATACTACGTTGATTGAAAAAAAGATAAATCACCCAAAACAAGATCTTCCCTTTTTTGTTCCTACGATGTTGTGCCGTGCACGTACCTACTAGTTGTATAGTGGTAGTACTAGTAATATAGTACTAGGAGTACAAACTTGGTACTAGTAGGAGTAGTACTAGTACGGAATGCTCCTACTCTATCAACGAGCCCCATATGACACCAAATTTCTTGGCTTCCGTGCTACAGCTAGATCTTCGCCTCATTTCTGTTTTCCAACCCGGCGGCGGGCGGGGTGCGGTTTGTCGATAGTTAGTTTGCTCAAAGGAGGTCCCACATGAAAGTGAAAATGCTAGGCAACGTGCCTTCCCTAAGCTATGTGTCATGCCAGACGGGTCGTGGAGTACTCCCGATTCCCGGGCGTGTGGGGGTGCGACGCGAACGCGGCAGACCTTTTCCTCTTACTAGCAATGTGCCCGTGCGTTGCGACGGATCCAAACTAGTAGAATAGTAGTACATGTTCACAAACTTGAAAGAAATTACTCTTGTTTTGATATACTCCTAATATATTACTCCCTCCGTACCTAAATATTTGTCTTTTTAGAGATTTCAAATGGACTATCACATACAGATTATATAGACATATTTTGAAGTGTAGATTCACTCATTTTGCTCCATATGTAGTCACTTATTGAAATCTCTAGAAAGACAAATATTTAGGAACGGAGGGAGTAATTTTCACTCAAAATATATTTCTCAGGCTGTTTTGATGAGGGTGAGGGAGGGATGTGGTTGCTTTCAAGATAATAAGGGGTTTTCTGCAAATTGGAGCAAAGAAGTGGGCTATTGTTGCAAAAGTGCCACAACTTACCTCACAGCCGTTAGATGCAGATCTAATGGTCAGAAACGACGAATGACAGACACACCACCATCACCAACTGAGTCTTTTATAAGGAAAAGTAGGAGTAGAGAAACATGGATAAATTGTAACATTTGGTTCCGCTCCTTGGCACGATCGATAGATAGAAATAACGATTGGAAACGCTAGGGAGGGGCTATTTCCGCCAGATAAGCAGGGTACATAGTACTAGGTTGGCGCATCATCGGTTTGGTCACACGCGGTCCGACATGTTCTAGTGTTTCTAACAAGATGCCCGCGCGTTGCATGAAGTTGATGGAAAAGGTAAGCACAACTTATAAATTGACGGATGGAGTACTAGTTACAGTGATGCATATAATTAAGCAAAGGGATCACACATGTCGGTATTGACTGGAACGAGAATGCAACAGCACAATAAGAATTAAGGACACGATGATGCGATTGCAGTGGTGGTTACAGAAGGCAAGAAGAAAGATGGATCCATGAACGTACAACCTCCTCCTCCTCAACTTAGTGCGCCGGGCCACCGATCGGTGGCTAAGCAGTGGCGGCTTTTGTGGTGAGGTCGAGGTGCTTCTCAGCAAAGGCATCCAAGGCTTCCAGCCGGTTGAGGAAGGCCAACATCGTAGCGTCCTCACTGGCCTTGTAGATACCTATGTACAAGATTTGCTTGTACACGTGGATGTGTAGGTCGACGAATTCTTGCAGGGCAAGGCGCCTCGCGGCGAGCGCGACCTCCAGGTGGACATTCTTCGTGGTGTCGGCGGGCAGTCGCAGGGCCACCAGTGCTTGAAAGAGGTTCCGGCCATGGAGGCCGATTAGGGTGGCAGGCAATGAGGAGCCCGGGCGCGCGGGCTGGAGGAGTACGGCGATGTCGTCCGCGAGCTTCTTGAGGACGGTGAACTTGTTGCTGGTGGCAACGATCATCTGGTCCAACTGAGAGTCGTAGTTGGCGTTGATGGCGGCTATCCACCAGCCGGTCTCCAACACCATCTGGAGACGATCCTCAGCGCCATGCCGCAAGTTGGCGTCGTGGACCATCTGGCACAGCCGTTGGCCGATCACGCGCATCGCCGCCATGGGTCTGGAGTGAGCTCTTTTGCGCTTAGTGTAGGTGCTTAGGCAAATGCTTAGGTGCGTACGATGTGGTAGATGCATTGGAATGGAGGGCAATGAGGGCAATGAGGGAAAACTGCATTGCATTCAAATTGTGCAGCCTCTTTTCCCGGACCTCCTCCCATTACTTCCCTCATGCATTAATTGAAGGAGGATGCATTGGCCGTTCAACATTTCGGGAACCGCTACTCCCTCCCTCATCTGCATTAAAGCCATATCGGGAACTGCGCCGCCCGCTGTCAAATCAAATACTCCCTCCGTCTAGGTGAGTAAGTCATCTTACGAAAACCAAATAGTAAACACATAGGCGCGGTGCATTAACTCTCACATTGTTTCTTATTTTTTGACATAAATAGAGGAATGAACCAATAAGAGATGTAGGGCTTGTATGCTTTTAATGACTTGAGACTATCAAACATGACATGTAGTGGTCAGTTCATTGCACACAATGATATTAATAATACTTAGTATCATATATTAGTATCATGTAGTACTTTATTTATTGCCATGTATGACACATAGTAGCATAACATTTATTATGATACGGTATCATGATATGATACTCAACTCTCTCTTTCTTCATTTAATTCTATGACACCTCATCAAAATTGCCTAGTTGGCATGCATGACATAGCTATGATACTACCATTACAACCTTAGCAAATAAACATTAAGTTCACTCGTTTTCCTCTCCACCTTGGTCACCTAGACGGAGGGAGTATACTGTACTATTTAAAAGTCGAGGGCGGGGCTTTTCCTGCGCGGTAGGCGAGGCAGTTCCGCCTAGTCGGTTCGTCAGAGACGCGAGAAGATGAGGGAGTAGGCTGCTGCAAACGTAGGGCTATGTGATTTGACAGCAAGTTACTGCTGGATAGGTGGGGCCCCGTGATTTGACTTGCCATTATCATTTTAACTGCGACGCTATGACCGGCGTGAGTCTCCCGATTCCTGGCCACCTCCATACAGGTGCCTCTCCCAATGCTCCACCATGTAGTAGAGGCTGCCTCTTGCATGAGAGCCCACTTCTCCACTTTTTCCTTGCCTCTCTTTCCTCCACATATAGCCCACTATTGTAGTACTACTTCCTCCTACAGGTGCTAAGCTTGCCACATAGGCATAAAGTTTGATGTGGCAAGTTAATTAAGAAGAGAGAGACTAGTTTGGTGACCCAAGGAAGAAACGGTGCTAAGCATGTGTACCTAGGTGAAAAGACAATTTTGAGTCTATAGCTAATTAAATGAAGCAAACTTAGCAACAAAAAACTAATAAGCACCTATGCATTGGGGACTTGATTGCTAAGCCATTTAATGCCCTTAGCACCTCATCTAAAGCACCATTTCATTGGAAAAGGTCACTCCTTGGCAAATGCAATAAATACTACAGTACAAAGAAAGAGATAGAGAGAAGTAAAAAAATACACTTATAGCCAACCTTAGAGCTAACCTTGTTGTAGTATGAGTGACTAAGTGATGACATGCCAACATCAGATAGCCTAACACACCGTGTTAAATCTCCAAGGGCATGACCGCGCGAGCGACGTGACGGTCGTGGTAGGCGCGACCATGATACGGGCTGCTGGCAGCCCTTGGATCTGAGATTGAACGGTCGCATGCTAAGTTGCTGAAAATTTACAGAATAACCCTCCAGGATAGGATATTCACCCATAGGTCTAGAATCATGACATGCAACCGTTCGATCTCAGATGCAAGGGCTCTCGGAAGCCTGTATCATGGGAGAATGGAAAGCCACTACCCTGCCGTTCGCACGCTGGCAGTTCTCTCCTACTCGTCCCCACACGTCCTTTAATATTACGGCGGTTCGCTCCTAGTCATCCCGTCCTTTCACATTACGGCAGTTCCACTAATCCTAACCCTCCTCCCAAATCCATGGCGTCCCAAATCTCCATGATCGGCGGTGAGTACAAGGTTAGAACCATCACCGGTGATGAGTTCGACGTCATCTACACCCGTTCTTCCGCGACGGTGAAAGGATGCCTTTCTCGCTTCAGACACATGTTCGAAAACTCAGATGATGAGTGGGTCGTTGGGCTAGATGTTGAGTACACCACAGTCTTGGGACGAGAGAAGGATCTAAAGGAGGAAGAGAGGAAGAAGCCCGCTGTGATCTAGGTTTGCGTGCATGACTTATGCTTGGTCTACCACATATGCCATGCCGACGTTGAATGCCTGGATTTTAAGAACTTCCTCACGAGCAACCTAGTCAAATTCGTTACTGTAGACTTTACGAATGACAAAAAAGTCCTGGGTCGGATAGGCCTCGTTGTGGGCAACCCCTTCGACCTCTAGAAGAATCGTCTGCTACCCTCCAGTGGCTAGCCTTCAATGATGACCCTGGCAGGAGCCAAGGTTCATCCTTCGGACGGTAAACTGGAGAAACCTCAATACACGTTTCATCGTCATGCATGGCAGCGGAATGTACTAGATATAGACCACATCCACTACGCTGCAATGGATGGCTACCTTTGTTTCAATATCTACAAGGGTTGGATGAAGAGCAAGAGCCAAGTGTGCGGTTCAAGCAAAGAAGTATCGGCCAAGAGGAACAGGGACAAGGACGAAGTCGAGGATGTGGACGAGGACTCCAAGTAAGGTGGCAGTGTCGTTGCTCATGGTGGTTCTAATGCAGTGTCTACTGGATTAGTTGCATAGTTTAATTTCAGGTGTGCTTAGTTTAATTTGAGGGGTGTGTTATGCTGAGCCCCCAGCAGAACTATGTTATGTTTCTTCTCGTTACTTTAACTCTTCAGTACGTACATACTAGTATTTCTTACATTTCATCTTTTAGTTGGTATAGTACTACCAATCGTTTCTTCACATTATATATGTACAATATATATGGCCAACATCATATAGCCAGCAATTTAGTTGTCAAAGAATTTCAGGGTGCTTAGTTTTGTCAAAGAATTCCGGGGTGCTTAGTTTTATTTGAGGGGTGGGTTGGGCTGGACACCATTACTGTGACTAGCCTTTTTAATAGTACTATATGCATAATTTGGCGACGAGCACTCTCTATATGTACCACCTTTTTTTAATTTCAAGTTTTGCTCCATGGCGCAATCCATCGATACTAATACTGTACAAAAGTGGAGTATATACATTTTTTAAGAGGCTAGAGGGCGGGGCAGTCTAGCTTGGTCGGTTTCACGAGAGGCGAGGGCCTTTGTGATTTGACGGCTCATTACTGCTGTCAAATTGAATAGTACTGCGCCGCCCGCTACACGCCCGGTTGAACACACCTCCTCGCCTCCATTAAACCCCTCCGTTAAACCCGCATGCAAACCGAGAATCCTACTCCGGCCACACGTCCGTTCATGAGCGGGCCGGAATTAAATGCAACACCGTCTGAGCTCCTCCCATCCACCCTCAGTTTAAACGAGGCCAGACACCGGCCAAGCTCCTACCGCCCGCCCTCTATTTACACGAGGCTAGACAGACAATGGGCAAGAATCACACCCCTCCGCCGCTCCCCCATCTCCTCCTTCACCATTTTCTCCACTCTTTCGATGGCTTCCGAGGAGACGTTCTCCAGCATATTACCCGGCTGGGTGGCCCGCCGAGCCCTTCGGATATGGGTGAGGCCGCTCGGTGCTTCACCAACCTCGCTTGGCCCGACGGAGCCAGTTGCCGCCCCAAGCAGGCGCGTGGTTCATCAACTCGCCACTCCAGTTTAACTCGATGAGGAGTGGCGAGTTGCTCCATGCTGGCACGACCGCGAGCACGCCGATACGGGCATCATCGCTGCTGCGTCGTACCGCGCCACCAGTGTCTGTGGTGGCCGCGCCTCCCATGTCTGTGGGCGCGCCTCCCGTGCCTGCGGCAGCGCCATTCAGGCAGAGACAGAAGCCAAGTGCATGGAGAGCGACGATTCGGTGGCTAGCTTCTCCGTGTCTGCCACCATCATCGAGGAGAAGTAGAACACGGGAGGCTGCCGCCACTTGGGACCCATGAAGGCCATCTCCGAGGCAACGACTGCGCATTCAGGTGGTTTCTTTGCTGCTTCGTCTCTTCCGAGGACCTTCTCGACCCCGCAAGTGTCTGACGAACATGAGGAAGACAAAGGGATCCGCGGGCGGCCATTTAGATTATGTACCCCCTCTACAGCTGGCGGGAAATATTTGTTCTAAGAATGGACAAATTGTATGTATCTATAACTAAAATAAGTCTAGATACATCCTTTTCTAGGACAAGTATTTCCGGACGGAGGGAGTATTAATTATACCAAGAGAGCCGGATTGGCACCGCTTAGTTCATGTAAATGTAATGAAATCCATCATTTTTATATGAAGATCCGGCTTTTTTATATGAAATCCTTCATGCTTATATGAAATCAGTCCGTGTTTGCACGAATTTCATCTGGTTGGTTAGAGTTGTAAAAATGTATGCTGCTGGCGTTTGATGTCGTCCTCCGCGGAAGGAAGCGGGAGGAAATTTGCCGGCTACCGTTGGAGATGCTCTTATGCTGGAAATAATAGAGTGACATCCAATCCATTTGAGTTAATTGCCTGTATGATTGTCCCTCTATAAAAAGTTAGTTGCATGTACAGTGTACACATGACTTGCAGGGTGGCTACAGCTTCGTACAGAAAGTTAAAAAGAAACAAGTCCATCCTTAATCTTGTATTCTAAGTACTCTTTGGGTTCCACTATCAATACAGTAGTGAAAGAAGTATATATTAAATAAGTAGTATATAATATAAAAATCTAAAGTTAAAAGATATAATTCGAACTCATGTCATCGCGTTGCGAGCATCCGGTGCTAACCAGCCCATCACATTTTTGTTGTAGACCATGCTGGAGATATATCTCCATGTGTACTCTTATACTCCATTCGTTCCTAAATATTTGTCTTTTTCAGATTTCAAATGGACTACCACATACGGATGTGTATGTAGACAGATTTTAGAGTGTAGATTCACTCATTTTGCTCCGTATGTCTTTTTAGGAAGGAGTCAGATTTCTACTTGATTTATTTATGAGGTATCCAGATGGCATTGCACCACCAAGAAAAGAGGGTAACATCAAAATTATGGACTACTTTTTTGAGTATGTTGGTAAGGTCCGATCATAGTCACTTGTTGAAATCTCTAAAAAGACAAATACTCCCTCCGTCCGAAAATACTTGTCATCAAAATGGATAAAAGGAAATGTATCTAGACGTATTTTAGTTTTAGATACATCTCTTTTTATCCATTTTGATGACAAGTATTTTTGGATGGAGGGAGGATTTAGGAACGGAGGGAGTAGAAAACAGAGTTGGTGATGATGGTGTGCGTGCCATCCTGCAATATATGCCATCGGATTTTATCTAACAGATAGGACAGAAACTATGGCAATTTTGGAAAAAATATACCCACACGCCTCTCCACGTTCGCAAATAAGGCCTTCCCTCATTCAGCCTATTATCTCACAAAATAAACTACTCATACAAATGCATCTTGATGTTCCGTGCAATGCACAGGCAGCTAGCTAGTTTCTTTTAAAATAGTTGTTGTGATAATTGGGTTGAAGTGATATATTTTATGTCTGCCTTGAATGATTTTTGATTCACTAGTAGTAACAAAGAAAAGGTTGCCTTGTTAATTAACAGAAAACAGGGTGAAAACTATCACATGAGGCCGGTAAAAACAAGGCACACTGGGTTCAGCGTCATCGTCACTACAGCTATGCGCGCGCGAGAAGTCTACACATCGAGGGGGCTACCGAGTGAGGCACCAAGACACAATGTTTGAGAGAGAAACCAATTGACAAATTATGATTAGATCGAGTT
>NC_057800.1:55642221-55681160 GCF_018294505.1 Triticum aestivum
GGTAGGCACAGAGGCACAACTAGCGAGTGTGTGTGTATGTGTGTGTGTTTGAAAGAGGAGTAGATAGATTATTATCAAGATCGAGGTGCCACCCTACTCCTTCGGTGTCGGGTAGTGTGTGTGTGTGTGTGTATGTTTGAGAGAGAAGCCAGTCGATAGATTAGTATCAAGATCGAGGTGTCACCCTACTCCATCGGTGTTGGCAAGTGTGGGTGTGTGTGTGGGGGGGGGGGCAGTGACACTCACATATCTCTACTCTTATAAAAAATAGAGTTGGTGATGATGGTGTTCCTGCCATCCTGCAATATAGGCCATCCGATTTATATCCGACGGATAGGAAGGAAACTATGGCAATTTTGCAAAAAGATACCCACACCCCTCTCCGCATTTGCAAATAAGGCATTCCCTCGTTCATCCTTTTCTCTCACAAGATAAATACTCATACAAATGCATCTTGATGTTCCATGCAACGCATGGGCATCTTGCTAGTAGGGAGAAGGAGTTTGTGTGACACATATCTAGATATATTAAGGGATAGGTAGATAGCATTTGTGCGAGACATACTTAAAGCATCATGAAGATAAACAAACGGTGTGCATGCAAGTGCCAGAAAAAATGAAGCGAGAAACAATGTGTGTGTGCACGCGCGCGTGTGTGTGTGTGTGAGAGAGAGAGATAGATAGATAGATAGAGAGAGAGAGAGAGAGAAATCTCAAAACAAAAGGTGCTCTGTTGGAATCCCATTGTATGTATTCATATGGTTCTGGAACTCGAGTTAACCTTAGGCATATGTGTGAGAGACATTATTATACTTTGAGACATTAGTGGCTGTGGGTGGGTGGAATTAAAGGGGTGGGCATGTTAGACAGAGAGAGCGTGTGTGTTTCTGTGTGAGAGACTTGTAGGATGGGGTAGAAAGACGAATTTAACCTTGACGAAGGGAGAGAAATACACAAAGTGCGCGTGTGTGATTCCGATGCCCACAGGGAAATGAGATATGTATGCGCGTGAGAGAGATTGCACAATTCATTCACGTATCACTATCTAGCGATCGTGGATGTGCATCGCTTGAACATAAGTCAATATCTACTTCATATCGTGGCCAAAGGTACAATATCGATTCAACACTATAAAGATTGGACACTCACATATCACATTTTTTCTATTTAAATAAACCTTTTCAGTTGTGCATGCCAAAGTCACAGTGATGTGTCTTCAAACAACCAATGTAGCTATCATGTACATGCACCATTGTTACTCTTGCATTAAAATTCATTAGTCTTGGATGATTTAAGTTTCTATTTTGAAGTAATATATGTAATATTCATATATGAATTCAACGGGTACACAATTTATGAAATGGGGGCTATGTAATCATATGAGGTAACACTTTTAAGTAGCGGACTACAATTTCCATTTCCTTTTGTGCGCCTCTACACTAACACGTCAATGCATTATGTTTAAAGTAAATAACCAATGGCACTAAATTATATATTTACACGAGAAATACATAGGCTGAGCGTTTGATCCCTTTTTTTTGTGAATGCGCCACTACACCCGTATGATTGGCCGCGCCCGTGTGAATGTCCAAGTTATCGGTGCATCATCCCGAGTTATTGTCTTTTTTTTCTAGGGTGGACTTCACACCAGTTATTAACTACTGACGCGTGCCCCGTGTACACAGTCTAGCATGACCTTCCCGCTAGAACGGTCCAAAATTAGTTGAAACTGGATACGAACGATCCCGCGGGTGGCAAAATCTCCCGCCTCCTTCTAAAATTTCCGCCACCTTAGTCTTTAGCATGCGAAATTCCCCTTTTGTCCTTGGTTCACGAAGACCAATAGTTACAATACCGCCCTCATCTACATAATAGGTCGGGGCTGCTTTGGTAACTTTCGGTTCCCCCCACTACACGGCACCCCCATTTCCTCTCCCCCTCCCGCAAAAATGACTAACTCCACAGCACCAGAACATCTTACATCACGCCGTCCGTACTTCATCGCCCTTTCTCCCCTCCCCTCTCGAAACCCTAGACTACTCATCCATCGGCGTACCATAGCCCATTCACTGCCAGCGGCATCCGCCTCGCCGAATCTGCTTCTGCGGCCGCATCTACCCCTCCCACCTCCCCAAGAAACAAGTAGACTGCTCATCCACCACTGTACCACAGCCCATTCAGTGCCGGCCTTGTCCACGACGCTGGATCTGCTTCGCCGATACTCTCGTCAACCGCCGCGCATCTGCAGCGGCTCATTCGTACTCCCCACCGTAGAAGCTTCGTACACACCCCCGGGAGCCGTCCCACCGACACCCCCGTCGACGGCCTATGATCCTCTTCGCCGACACCTTCCTCAACCCTACCGGAGCCGCTTCGCCGACACCATCGTCAACCCTACCGGAGTAGCTTCGCCTATACCATTCTCAACCCTACCGGGGCTGCTTTGCCAACTCACAAGTCCACGGCCTCAGATCCGCTTCCTCGCACCCTCATCCAACCTACCGGAGCAGCTTCTGACGCACCGTCCACGGCTGCAGATCCGCATCGTCGACACCATCCTTAACCCAACCACCGGAGCAGCTTCTAACGCCCCGTCCACGGCCGCAGATCCGCATCATCGACACCATCCTTAACCCAACCACCGGAGCAGCTTCAGCTACACCCTCGTCCATGGCAACAGATCTGCTTTGCCCACACCGTAGTCCACCCTACCGGAGCCGCTCCACAAACACCCTACTCGACGGTTCTAGATCTCCTTACCGGACCCCGACAGCCAGCGCAGCGTCATCACCCTTGACGTTTCTAACCTGATTCCCACCGTCTGGAGAGATGCCAAGCACCCGCCATGGCCTAGGTACTTGACACCTTTAAACCCGTCCAGCATCACCTGCCCGATGTACTTCAAATATACTAACTGGTCGCTGTTACCTGTTATGCAGCTGGCAAAAACTACAAGGATGATGTTTCTTCTGGATCTAACAGCTTGGCCAACCAAGATCCTGGACTGAGGCATTGCTATGATCTTGTAAGTGCGTCTCTCTCTCTCTTGTATTGTTCTGTGCCTGCCAGCATGCTTTGCTAGGATTTTCGACCAGTAATCCCTTTGTGCAGACAATGATTTCTACTACTGGCTGCTAAATTAGATATGTAGATGTCATACATGATAGTACCTCGTACCTCCGTTCCTAATATAAGTCTTTCTAGAGATTCCACTATAGGCTACATACGGAACAAATGAGTGAATCTTGCTACACTCGAAAATGCATCTATATACATCTGTATGTGGTCCATACTGGAATCTCTACAAAGACATATATTTAGGAACAGGGGCAGTACGTTACACAAAATCATAGGTGGCATGTAGGAATTCCAGTGCACTACATTAGGCTCTCTTAGAGTGCCTGCTAGTCCAGCACACAGAGTCATGGCTAGTTTATGCTACGCACACAATTGTTAATTGGTGGTTTAGATATGCGCAAGGGATATGCAATGTAGTATCATGTAGAGATGTCTAAAATTAGCCGTGTCAACTTGCAGATAGGGTTACTGTCGGTGTCAAAACCGGCGGATCTCGGGTAGGGGGTCCCGAACTGTGCGTCTAGGCGGATGGTAACATGAGACAAGGGACACGATGTTTTTACCCAGGTTCGGGCCCTCTCGATGGAGGTAAAACCCTACTCCTGCTTGATTAATATTGATGATATGGGTAGTACAAGAGTGGATCTACCACGAGATCAGAGAGGCTAAACCCTAGAAGCTAGCCTATGGTATGATGGTTGTTCATCCTACAGACTAAAACCCTCCGGTTTATATAGACACCGGAGAGGGCTAGGGTTACACAGAGTCGGTTACAATGGGAGGAGATCTACATATCCGTATTGCCAAGCTTGCCTTCCACGCCAAGGAAAGTCCCATCCGGACACGGGACGAAGTCTTCAATCTTGTATCTTCATAGTCCAAGAGTCCGACCAAAGGTTGTAGTACGGCTATCCGGACACCCCCTAATCCAGGACTCCCTCAGTAGGCCTCGAACCAGGCTTCCATGACGACGAGTCCGGTGCGCAGATTGTCTTCGGCATTGCAAGGCGGGTTCTTCTCCAAATTCCGTGTACCTGATGAATAGTGTCCGGCTTCTCGTGAATATTGCGCTCCTTGGCTTCCATGCCCAATAATGGCCATCTTCCACGTGTCAAACGAATGCGAAAAGCCAGGGTGTTTTTACATTTACTCCCCTAGCTACGTAAATGAGCTGCCTATTAGAGAGACGAGGATTTAGATCCAAACCACACCATCTTCCCTTCGCGAGAATTCATCGGAGCGCATCCGACAGAGATCCATTCCATCATGGCCGGTCATCGCAGCTCCTCCTCTCGCCCTCCCAGCCCCCAGCCTGGAGATTGGGAGAGATGTTCCGTCCCGCACAGCAAGCTAGTGATGCTTCAGACCAAGGGATTTCTTCCCCCAGCATACATGGTCCCGGTTCGAGCCGGGCTCGCCACCTATAATGGGGGAGAGCCTCCCCAATCCCTCCAAAGGAGAGCGGGTATGCCTTGTCCCTTATTTGGTAAGAGGGCTTGGATTTCCGATTCATCCATTTCTTCGGGGGCTCCTCCTCTCGCCCTCCCAGCCCCCAGCCTGGAGATTGGGAGAGATGTTCCGTCCCGCACAGCAAGCTAGTGATTCTTCAGACCAAGGGATTTCTTCCCTTAGCATACATGGTCCCGGTTCGAGCCGGGCTCGCCACCTATAATGGCGGAGAGCAAGCGGAGAGCCTCCCCAACCCCTCCAAAGGAGAGCGGGTATGCCTTGTCCCTTATTTGGTAAGAGGGCTTGGATTTCCGATTCATCCGTTTCTCCGGGGCTCCTGGAGTTCTATGGCCTCCAGCTGCACAACCTTACGCCAGCCTCCATAGTGCATATCGCGGGCTTCGTAGCCCTTTGCGAGCTGTTTTTAGGCCGCGAGGCTCATTTCGCGCTGTGGACGAAGCTGTTCTGCCTTGTGCCCCGTTCTCAGAAGGGGTCAGTATATCTAGTGGGCGGAGCCGAAGTATGGCGCATCGCCGGGACCGGATATCTATCCGGAACCCCAAAGAAGGTGTCCGAAGACTGGCCTTCAGAATGGTTTTATATAGAAGACGTCCCCCTGCCGGATCCTATTCGGATCGGCCTCCCTGAGTTCGATAATGCTCCCTTGAAGAAGCGCCTGAGCTGGCGTCCACGGAGCCCCCAGAAGGAAAATGACAAGGACGTTCTTGACCTGATGAGCCGGATAAGGTTGTTAGCTCATTCCGGACTGACCATGATCGAGGTCATGGCCACATGCATTATGCGGGGGGTGCAGCCGCTTCAATACAGAGGCCACCCCATGTGGGATTTCAACGGGGAGGATGACGCCACCCGCTGCGGTCGTAAGGGGCCGGAATCGATTGCTGCTCTAATGAAGATCTTGCCCACTTTGTACAAGGGAGAAGAGGAGGAATTCCTCCGCGTCAATCCACTGGGCGAATTTTCTATGTACAATCCTCCAAGCTGGGTAAGCGGACGCTTCTTCTTGCCCATCCGTTCCATATTCCCATAGTTAAGTATCCTATCTTGTGATGTCGACGCAGGAACTGCGTAAGGCCGTAGAGGTGATAAACAGCCCTCCTCCACAACCCGAGGACCCGGAACGGTCTCTCGACCTGGCCTCCCAAGAGGATCCAGACATATCTGTGGAGCTGATCGATGGGGTATTTTACCAATTGAGCAATGACAACGCCTTGGTGGCCATTACGGCCGATTATCCTGGACTGCTTCCAGCCTCACAGTTAACTGAGGCCGAAGTCCCAATACTTTGAAAATGATCCGTCCGTGCTTATTTTTGATCATCGTACACCAATGGTGTTTTGTAGGGGAGGATCTCGAGGCGGAATGCCGAGCCTGGGGCGACTAGCCAACAAGGGGCCGCGAGGGCGGGCAGGCTAAAAGACACGCAGTCCGAATCGAGACACCGGCGCAGCGTTATGGCGCGCCGTCTTATTCCATGGTATTATTCTTTTGAGGCATACTAACGCTCATGCTCTCTTAAGGAAAAAGAGCGCTTGCCGGACTATATCCGGAGAGGTTGCCAATCGCGCCTCCACCAGCCAGGCTCCGAGGCCAGGTCCAGAAGCAGAGGCGAACACGAGGCGCGCGCCGGACGCTCCTCCAACAGAGGATGCAGACGGACTGTCCGCCACCAATTCCGAGGTGGAGAGTGCCATGAACCACAGGCGCCGCCAGACAGTTCTTCGTGACACTTGTTTCTCCCAAGAGGCATTGGATGCCTTCAACTCGGGAGATGCGTACCTCCGTGCCGCTCAAAATGGTCTAACCAGGGCCACGGAGCAGTATGTAAAAGACATACGGGTGAGAAAATTTGATGATTATATATATCAGTAGCCCCTGAGACTTGAAACAGTTAGAATAACTGATTTAAGAATCATTTGTTATGCAGGTTCTTACAGAAAAGAATACCCAACTGTCCTAGGAGCTGGAAGAGTGCAAAGCCCAACTTCAGGCCGCACTAGCTGCAGCAGGGGAGCCCAAAGAGACCCCCTCTGGTAATATATCCTTCAAATGATAAGTATCATATAAAGTGCGGCGTATATGCAGATCTGAGGATAAAATTGCAGATGATGCTAGAGTAAATCCGGATAAGCAACAACTCCTATGCCAGCTAAAGGCTGGTGAGAGCGTGCTTACGAGGGTGAGGCAGGAGAAGAATGATCTCCTAGATGCCAACACCAAGCTAGGCATAGAACTAAAGGATGTTCGTGCCCAACTGTCGGACTCTGTTAAGGAGAATCAACGGCTTCGACGCGGCATATTTAGTAAGTGCTCGAACGAACTTTGAAAAAGAGTTCGGCGAGGAAGTTGGCTGACAGCGTTATGTCTGTAGGTATGCTAATAGGTCGTCCTGCAGAGGAAATGCCCGGTTCTACGGGTGACCTTCTTCCCGAGCTCTCACAACTGCATGAACAAGTTCGGCAGGTGATGCAAGGCGTCGCCCAGGCCTTGTGGCCATCCGTCTCCATGCCCTAAGGCCTTGGAGAGCTTGCAGAGAGGCTGAAGGGAGCGCGGCGGCGCTTCCGATTATGGAAGATATCGGCCTGCCGTCAAGGCGCCAGGGAGGCCTGGGCCATGGTGAAGACGCGGTACACGAAGGCTGACCCAAACCACATGGCCGGGGTCGGACCTGTGGGGCCCGATGGGAAGGAGATCCCTGTGAGCTTAGTGTACGACCAAGTAGAATTGGCCGCAAAGTATTCCCAACAGGACTGTAAAGTAGACAACCTGTTGGATGGTATTGAAGAGGAATTTAACCAGTCAAATTGACTATGTAATTTAAGATGACATGTATAATGCCTTCTAGCCGGACTGTAGATTGTTTTTCATGGCGGACCATTTCGCTTCAACCTCGGGACCCGACGGTCCGGAGTGTGTCTAAATACCCTCTCGGTTATAGAAGAACCGGGGCATGCATGAAGACCAGGCGTAGGGGTCATTAGTGCTTGAATAGACAAGTGCCCAACTAGTTATGTTATATTACATGGTTAGTAAGAAACATCTTCCAGGGAGAATAGTTCCGTTAGGGGTTCCTTTCCTTGGGAGGCATGCCCTAAAGTGCATGTCCGGACTGCGAAAAGAGACACAGAAAAACATCTGGGGGCGCATAAATAGATAAGTGAGAAATCATCTTTAGTTCACTGACCGAATATTCCCTTAAGAACGCTAGCTTTCGGCTTCACCCAGTCTGAGGTACACATCCGGCTGACCCGGCAGTAACAATCGCAAAGGTGCTCCCCTTATGCCCTAGCCGAATTAACGGGAACGTAGGGCATAAATACAAGAGCAAGACAACCCAGCTTGGCCAAAACTTAAGTCATATCGATGCATATAATGGGGAATAAAAGGTACATGCAGAAGTATAACACATGTGTTGGGCATGAAGCCCGCATAAATAAGCTTCTGTTAAAGAAGCCCCCAGGTATAATGAACGCGAATAGCGCGTCCGTTGTGTGTAAACAAGACACAAATGGGCCCCTAAAGGCTGTGAGCAAAAAGAAAAGGAGAAAAATCTAGGACAGATAGTGTATAAAAAGTGGATAGAGGAAGGAGACGAACACAGAGTCCGGAACTAGGCGTAGAATCTTCGGAGCCGGGCTGCGTTCCATGGGTTCGGCTCGAGTTGATTATCCGATGCATATCGCAGACGGTATGCTCCACCAGTCAGGACTTGGTCAATAATGAAGGTACCTTCCCATTTGGGCTTCAGTTTGTCCTTTTTCTTATCCAGCAGGCGTAGAACTAACTCGCCAATATTGTAAGTTTTGGCCCATACTTCCCTTCTTTGGTATCTTCGAGCCTGCTGTTGGTAGAATGTGGAATGGGCTTTTGCCACGTCGCGCTCCTCCTCCAAGGCGTCCAAACTGTCCTGCTGATCGAGCTCGGCTTCTCTTTCCTCGTACATGTGCACTCGAGGTGAGTCATGGATGATGTCGCAGGGCAGAACCGCCTCTGCGCCGTATACCATAAAGAATGGTGTGTATCCGGTAGTGCAATTCGGAGTGGTCCGCAGCCCCCAAAGTACGGAGTCGAGCTCCTCTACCCAGTGCATGTTAGATTCCTTGAGGGACCGCACTAATCTGGGTTTGATGCCGCTCATGATAAGACCATTTGCTCGCTCGACCTGCCCGTTAGTTTGTGGGTGATAGACTGAAGCATAATCGAGCTTGATGCCCATGTTTTTGCACTAGAGTTTTACCTCGTCGGCCGTAAAGTTTGTGCAGTTATCAGTGATGATGCTGTGGGGGACGCCGTAACGGTGTACAACCCCGGATATGAATGCTATCACCGGTCCGGATTCGGCTGTCTTAACGGGCTTGGCTTCTATCCATTTGGCGAACTTATCCACCATGACCAGTAAGTATTTTTGCTTGTGGGTTCCTCCTTTAAGGGGTCCAACCATGTCAAGCCCCCAGACCGCGAAGGGCCAAGTGATGGGGATAGTATGGAGGGAGGTGGGTGGCATATGGCTTTGGTTTGCGAAAAGCTGGCAACCAACACATCGCTGGACTAAGTCCTGAGCGTCTGCCCGGGCCGTTGGCCAATAAAAGCCTGTACGGAAGGCCTTGCTTACGAGGGCCCGAGCTGCAGCGTGGTGACCACCGAGTCCGGCATGAATTTCGGCCAGAAGATTCTGCCCTTCCTCTTCGGAGATGCACCTTTGAAGGACTCCGGTGGTGCTTTTCTTATAAAGCTCTCCCTCATGGACTTTATAGGCTTTAGATCGCCGCACTATGCAGCGTGCCTCGTTTTGGTCCGCAGAAAGTTCCTGCCTAGTTAGGTAGGCTAGGAGTGGTTCTGTCCACGGGGCGATGATGGCCATTATTACATGGGCTGAAGATGTTATTTCGTTGGTAGAGCCTCCAATTATGTTAGAGTGTTCGGTGTCGGGCAGTGCGGTTGGGTCCGGGCTGTTATTGCCGAGGTCTCCTTCCCATACTACGGATGTCTTGAACAGCCTCTCCAAGAAGATGTTGGGAGGGACGGCGTCGCGTTTTGCGCCGATGCGTGCCAGGACGTCTGCCGCCTGATTGTTTTCCCGGGATATATGGTGAAATTCGAGCCCCTTGAACCGAGCTGACATTTTTAGGACGGCGTTGCGATAAGCTGCCATTTTCGGATCCTTGGCATCAAAGTCTCCATTTATTTGGGATATCGCGAGGTTCGAATTCCTGTGCACCTCTAGGCGTTGAATGCCCATGGATACTGCCATCCGGAGACCATGTAGAAGGGCCTCATATTCGGCTGCGTTGTTGGAGTCCCTATACATTATCTGGAGTACGTATTGAACTGTATCTCCTGTGGGGGACGTCAAAATGACGCCAGCCTCCAGACCAGCCAACATTTTGGAGCCGTCGAAGTGCATGATCTAGCTGGAATATGTGCCATACTCTTTAGGGAGTTCGGCTTCCGTCCATTCGGTGACGAAGTCGGCCAAAACTTGCGACTTAATAGCTCGCCGTGGCTTGTAAGTTATGTCGAACGGGAGGAGCTCAATGGCCCATTTGGCAATCCGGCCCGTCACGTCGCGGTTGTTTATAATATCATTAAGTGGTACTTCCGAGGCTACCATTATTGAATACTCTTGAAAGTAGTGTCGCAGCTTTCGGGATGCCATAAATACCGCGTGTGCTATCTTTTGATAATGCGGGTACCATGACTTGCGTGGAGTAAGGACAGTGGACACATAGTAAACCGGCTTTTGAAGGGGGAATTTGTGTCCGTCCGTTTCTCGTTCGACGACGAGCACTGCGCTTACAACTTGATGAGTTTCCGCATTATATAATAGCATTGGTTCGCCAATGTTTGGCGCAGCCAGGACTGGGTTTGTTGCCAATATGGCTTTTATTTCGTCGAGTCCGGCCATGGCGGCACCCGTCCACTCGAAGTGTTCGGTCCACCACGTCATCTACATATGCCTCCACTGTTTTGCCGATCTGGTTTGCCAGACATGTCTGAATCATGCGCTGATATGTTGCGCCGGCGTTTTTGAGCCCGAAGGGCATTGTGTTGAAGCAGAATGGGCCGTATGGTGTGACGAATGCCGTTGCGGCTTGGTCTGGCTCTGCCATCTTAATTTGATGGTAGCCTGAGTATGCATTGAGGAAACACAATGAATCGTGTCCTGCGGTAGCGTTGATAATTTGATCGATGCGGGGAAGGGGGAAGGGATCCTTTAGGCAAGCCTTGTTGAGGTCCTTAAAATCGACGCACAGGCGCCAAGATTTGTCCTTCTTTGGTACCATCACCAGGTTTGCTAGCCAGTCCGGATGTTTTATTTCTCTAATGAATCCGGCCTCCAATAACTTGGCCAGCTCCTCCCCCATGGCTTGTCTCTTAGGTTCGGAGAAACACCGAAGAGCCTGCTTGACGGGCTTGAATCCTTTTAGAATATTTAGGCTGTGCTCGGCCAGCCTGCATGGGATTGCTGGCATGTCTGAAGGGTGCCAGGCAAAAATGTCCCAGTTCTTGCGTAGGAACTCTCGCAGTGCGGCGTCTACATCAGGGTTTAATTGTGCCCCGATGGAAGCTGTTTTCGTAGGGTCCATTGGATGGACTTGGAATTTGACTATTTCGTCCGCCGGTTTAAAGGAGGTGGACTTGGATCTTTTGTCGAGTATCACATCGTCCCTATTTACCGTGGAGCGCAACGCAGTCAGTTCCTCAGCCGCTAAGGCTTCGGATAGTGCATCGAGGGCCAGTGCGGCTGTCTTGTTTTCGGCGCGGAGTGCTATGTCCGGATCACTAGCAAGAGTGATGATTCCATTGGGCCCGGGCATTTTGAGCTTCATGTATCCGTAATGGGGTATGGCTTGGAAGATTGTAAATGCCTCCCGCCCTAACAGAGCGTGGTATCCACTACTAAACAGGGCCACTTGGAACGTGACCTCTTCGGACCTGTAATTATCCGGCATGCCGAACACCACATCTAGTGTGATTTTTCCTGTACAGTGCGCTTCCCGACTGGGGATTATTCCTCTAAAGGTTGTGCTGCTTCGCTAAATGCGGTTCCAGTCTATTTCCATTTTTCGAAGGGTTTCCTCATAAATGAGGTTCAATCCGCTGCCACCGTCCATGAGTACCTTGGTGAGTCGAAAGCCGTCCACTATTGGACTGAGCACCAATGCGGCTGGTGCTCGGGCTGTTCAGAATTTAGGTTCGTCACTGGCATTAAAAGTAATAGCCGTGTTACTCCATGGGTTTATTGTTGCCACGTGGTAGACTTCGGCAAGGCTGCGGAGTGTTCGTTTTCGCATATTATTTGACGCGAATGTCTCGAAGACTGTTAATACCATACTGGTATCCCTGGGCTGGTGCTCTGTGGCTTCTGGGGTTAGAAGATCTTCGCCACTTTTGGCCACCTGCCGGAGTATCCAACATGCTCTAAGGCTATGAGTTGGTGTGGCGCCCTCTGCACTGTGAATTTTACAGGGTCCATTGAGCCATCCCTCCAGTACGGTTCCATGCCCTATAGAGGGTTTTTTCATTTTGGTGTTTAACCCAGGTGCTTGGCAATAATGCACCCTTTTATTTCGGACTGGGTTTGCATTCAGGGCCGGATTGTCCCAAAATTTTATTTCGGTTTTCCAGGCGCTTTCCATAGCACAGTACTTTCGTACTATAGACGCCAAGTCGGCGAAGCGTGTAATTTCACGACGACTTATAGCGTTGTGGATTCCCTTGTCCGTGCAATTATTGCAGAAGAATGAAATTGCGTCTTCCTCGCGGCAGTCCTTTATCCTGTTCATGACCAGGAGGAATCTGGCCCAGTAATGGTGTACTGTTTCTTCGGGCTCTTGCCTGATTTGGGATAGATCGCTTGTGTTCGGGTGGGTGGGTGGAATTGAATCCGAAACCTCACCCAATCTGAGACTCAGGGGCCAAGGAGTTTCCGAACTCGGAAGTTTAGATTCTTGGATGTTGTCCAATGAATCTAGCCCGCTGCCTGACTCTAGGTTCAGGTCTTGAGTGACGTCCTCCCCTTCGTGGGTATCCGGCTTGGAGGGATCAGGAATCCGGACATAGCTAGTCCTTAAGATAGATGAAGGGTCGCCGCATTGTTCCTCCACCACTACAACGTGATGGGTGACCTGGGGAGAGTTAATCTCTCTCAGATCGGGTTTAGGCCCAATCTGATCGTAGTCTGTGGCGACTCCCAGGGCGGCGATGCGATCCAAGAGCTCATTTAGGGAAGAGAGCTCCATTGGATCTAACTGCTCGGCGAGTTCCGAGTTGACGTGAAGATTGCTTTTGATGACCCGAGAAGTCATCGTCGGCGCAGCGGCCGAACAGGCGGTCATAAGAAAACCACCTAGCCGGAGGGTTTGGCCGACAGCCAAAGCTCCCTTAGCAATGGTGCCGTCTTTAAAGACGGGATGAGGCATCCTTCCTGATGGGGACGGCACAGCGGAACTCTCAATGAAAGCACCAATGTCGGTGTCAAAACCGGCGGATCTCGGGTAGGGGGTCCCGAACTGTGCGTCTAGGCGGATGGTAACAGGAGACAAGGGACACGATGTTTTTACCCAGGTTCGGGCCCTCTCGATGGAGGTAAAACCCTACTCCCGCTTGATTAATATTGATGATATGGGTAGTACTAGAGTGGATCTACCACGAGATCAGAGAGGCTAAACCCTAGAAGCTAGCCTATGGTATGTTTGTTGTTCGTCCTACGGACTAAAACCCTCCGGTTTATATAGACACTGGAGAGGGCTAGGGTTACACAGGGTCGGTTACAATGGGAGGAGATCTACATATCCGTATTGCCAAGCTTGCCTTCCACGCCAAGGAAAGTCCCATCCGAACACGGGACGAAGTCTTCAATCTTGTATCTTCATAGTCCAAGAGTCCGGCCAAAGGTTGTAGTCCGGCTATCCGGACACCCCCTAATCCAGGACTCCCTCAGTTACACAATGAAAAAGTACAAGATGTATGTGGCAATTTCATGGAACATCGCAAAAAAAGGAGAGGCAGCGGTGAGCCTATACTGTGTGCTATGGTACGTCACTCCTCCATTGCAATCATCGTGACATGTAATTTGTATGTCAGTTCTATTAGCCAAGTTTCTTAGGGATAGTTATTACGAGTTATCCTAAGAAAATAAGCACCTGTGAATATAAGCTCCATGTAATAAGCCAACCAGTTCTTTTCATTGTGTTTTCAGCTTATCTTTGGTATGGTCAGTGGAAAGTCTAGATTGCATTATATTTTTTTCATTTTGCTTCCCATATGAAAATTAATTTGACTTGCAAACATCACAAATTGAACCCAATGTAGTAATTAATATGATAGGAAAACAGACCATCACTATTTACTCAAAATGCAAATACAAAGATACCATCTACTTGGCACAATCTACTTTGGTCAATGTTTTCCATAGAGATCCCATTGCCTAATTTAAATGAAGAACGCATGACCCACATTCAAATGAAGAACAATTATTTATTGAAATTCGATGGTCCAAGTGGCTGGTTATTATCATATAGCAGGACCACCTGAAAGCATCATATAGCAGCAGTAGCAGCTCATAGCAACTCATCATACAGCAGCAACAGTGTGCGATTCAACATATACCAGCAGCAGCTCATAGCAATTCATCATATAGCAGCAGCAGGAGCAGCTCATAGCAATTCATCATATAGCAGCAGCAGGAGTAGCTCATAGCAATTCATCATATAGCAGCAGCAGGAGCATCTCATAGTAATTCATCATATAGCAGCAGCAGGAGCAGCTCATCGCAATTCATCATGTATCATCGGCAGGAGCAGCTTATAGCAACTCATCATATAGCACCAGCAACAACTCATAGCAATTCATCATATAGTAGCAGCAACAACTCATAGCAATTCATCATATAGCAATAGCAGCTCATAGCAATTCATCATATAGCAGCAGCAGGAGCAGCTCATAGAAATGCATCATATACCAGCAGCTCATAGCAATTCATCGTATAGTGGATCAGAATGAAAATTTGGCAAAAAATCAGAGGAGATCCTCACCTTGTTGGATGAGCTTATCCTTCAACAACACCTCAAGGCCATGGCCTGGGAGGAGGGGAGGGGGAATAAGGTGCCTTCTGCCGCAGTGTGGCATCAGCCGTAGTTGTGCAGCGCCCGCGGGATTAGTGCGTTGGACGAACCACAGTGGAGCAGCTGCTGGAGACCATGAGAATGAGTGGCGGCTACAGAGGGAGGAGCAGCCAGGGAGATTTGCCCCTACCCGCCGGCCATGTACCCTAGCTGGACATAGCATCGTCGAGGACCAGGCCAGATGGGACCAGTGGCCACAGCTCGCTGGAGGAACCCTAGTGCTGCATGCAAGGGATCGAGGTAGAGGGAAAGGGGAGAGGAGATGCAAGCGGGTAGGGTAATGAACGCTTGCGTGTTTGTTTTTACTCGAGGGTCAGGTGTGACACGGGCATCAGCAGTTGCATTTTGAGTGTAATATAGGCAGACAATAGAGTCATTTCACTATTCCCCTTCCCTTCAATTTTTAGTGAGGTTCTACCTGAAACACCCCCTCCAAAGCAAAATTAGTTAAGCCCAAGCCCATAACTCAAAAATGACTTCTTTACATCCTTTATGGCTTATTTTGGTAATACACCCTGAAAAGGCGGAATCGAACTGGCCCTTAACCTGCAATTCAATTGTGCGTGCAATGATGAATCACTCCTGCCTGCTATAGTGTACATTTAGGCATCATCATACATGGCATAACCTAATACATGTGCATTCCATTGTAGAATCTGGAATATGCAATGTTTATGTTAGTTCATACGTTGCACATGATGTTTAAATGCCCCTTAAATCTGGTCAGTCAAGTGATGGTCTTTAAGCCTCCTTCTTTGCTTCTTTTCTTGACATGTAAGATTTGCTCACACATCTGTTCAATTGCTTGTTTGCATCAGCTAGCCATACTAGGACTGTTTGCTTTGATTACTTGTTGTTCTTGACCTAACACTCTAACAGAGCTTGTCAACGATTTAAACACTAAGGGCTGCTGTAGTGGGGCCTTGTCTAACTCATAGATGACATAAAGGTTTGGCTGTACACTAAAGTAGGCTCTCCAAGAGTACCTGGAGGTCCAGTTCGAAGGTATGCCTAGTTTTTACATAGTGCAGACATAGTAAATGCTCATTTCATTGTGTGCAAGTGCAAGAGATACAACATGTTTCATTATGTGGTGTTGTTTTGTTATAATCTCATCCTTTTGTGTTCACAGACTGGAAAGTATGCATATTTATCTTCCAAGGAGACGAGTAACTAGTTTGTGTCACCTTGCAGAGGGGGTGCAATGAAGATAAGATTGAGGATTTCCAAGTACAAGATGTTAGGAAGGAGCCTTGCAAGAGAAGTAGGAGCTGCGCTGAGCCTC
Source organism: Triticum aestivum (assembly GCF_018294505.1). Lineage (NCBI taxonomy): Eukaryota > Viridiplantae > Streptophyta > Magnoliopsida > Poales > Poaceae > Triticum > Triticum aestivum. The sequence continues at coordinate 55,658,181 of NC_057800.1, forward strand.
TTCAACCTGTTAAGGTAAGTCACTGTATGCAACTCAACAGTTCAATTCCTTGTTTGTTTCAGGCATAGTTAATTTGCTCTTTTCAATTGCTTTATTTGTCCTCAGTTAATGAGATGCCCAAAGAATCATGCCTGATGTTGGGTACTTGTATAACTATTAGTTGACATAATTAAAGGCCTTACCATTTAATTACTCTGCCAAAGTGTGCCTGAAGCTTTGAAGTCTATTAACCAACTATTATTGCATGAGGCTCACAATCTAGTTTATACTAGGCTAATGATTGCATAGTTTTTGTTGCTGTAGTATGTTTGTATGAAACCCTCTTCTGTTCATTATGCTCCCTAAGACTTTAATTGAGCTACAGAATGGCCAACTGCTTGCTTACTTATACGCAACGTGCTGTCTAAATTTGTAACTTGTCTGTGTTTTGGATTGGGCCCCAACATCGTGCTCCTCTGGTGAGCTAAGAGAGATTTCTGTATGCAGGCTGCACAGACTATCTTTTTTATAATTTTTAGAATATCACCTGCTTATGCTTCATGACGTGTAACATTATTGTTAGTCTTGTTTTACCATGTAGTACAAAATAGTGTCTTGCTCGCTTCACTGTTGTAACTATATTTTTGCCCTAGTCATGTGTACTTACAGAAACATTTCAGGATGAAGTGACATCAACACAAAGATCTGCGAGCAGTGGGGCATGGCTGTTACCGAATGATTATGGATTGGAACTGGAATGTGCTGATGTTCTCGTGCATCAACTAGAGGTGGCAAGACAACGTGTACATGATTGTCAATGTATAATCCACAAGTTGAGACTGGACATGCAGGTATTAGATGTAGGAGTCAAAAAAATGAAACAAGACACTGAGGTAACCATGAAGGAATTGGAGATTTTCCAGACTAAAATGTGTGCTATCTGAATCCGACCAATCCTATTTTCTGAAGAGATTATAGTTCAAATGGAGTTAAGTTGATGCGCGTCCATGATGTATGAGCTGTATTTGCCCAGTGTATGTAATTTGCTGTTTGTGTATGCTTTATTATCACCTGTGCCGAACCAAAATGCCCAGTGGGTATAATCGGCTGTAATTTCTTTATTGTATAATGTAGGATTATTCTACGTTTCTATGCCTTGGTCTCTTTGTTGTATAGTGTATGTTTTTTAGAGGTGATAGTATAGAGTAGGATAATTCTTTGAATATGCTATATCGTTCAAACGAGCCAACTAGCCCAAACGTTGTAGTGACCATGGCCCTCCACGGGCCGTACGATCCATGGGCCATGTACGGGACGGACGATCCATGGCCTTCTATGGGCCGCCAGATCCATGGGCCTTCAATGGGCCGTCAGATCCATGGGCCTTCTATGTCTCATAGGATCCATGGGCCTTCTACGTCTCGTAGGATCCATGGGCCTTCTACGTCTCGTAGGATCCATGGGCCTTGTAAGGGCCGACTCATCTATGGGACTTGTACGGGCCTTTAATGGGCCGTAGACGGGCTAGAGTGGAAATCATACGTTTTATGGGCTGACCATAACGGGCCGTTAATAGGCCGTATCTGTTGATGCTATGAAAATGGCCCAACATATTAATGGTCCACAAACGGGCCGACTGTAACTACGGGCTGAATTTGGCCCACAAGCAGAAAATGATAGTAACGGGTCGTAAGTAACCGAATGCTGCAAATGAGCCCAAGAATAAATGGGCCCTTAGAAGACCGAAAGATAACTTGGGCTGGAAATGGCCCAATGGAATAACGGGCCGTTAATGGGTAGAAAGTGATACACAGTTCATTACGGGCCAGTTTCACCACGGGCCGTTAATGGGCCAAGAGTTACAAAGGGCCTCATATGGGCCGAAAGAAGTCATGGGCCACACATGGGCCGGAAGTTAAAACAGGCTGGAATCATATTTGACGGCCCAAATGACGCTACTGGGCCTAATTCGGTGAGGTCGTAATGGGCCCTGGTTTAGCAGGCTGTAAATGGGCCATATGCGAATAGGCCGTTAACAGGCTTTCCGTGGGCCGGCCCGCCACCTTTTGACCAAGTCAAACGGGCCGGCCTTTTCACAGGAATGGTCCTCTGTTGGGCCGTGCCACGTGTCGCTGCATCATAGCCGCCTTCGGTCCAATGAGTGGATGACATCTGTCCCAACGGTGAGCCAACACGTGTTTCCTCCAGCCAATGATGATTTTACACGTGGAAAATCCCGATTGGGCGGGGCTGTTAACGGGTTATTGGATCCAAAACCAGACCCGATAGCTTAACGGCGTTCCGTTACGATGGATGCTACGTGTCGGTCACCCTTGACGAAAGCACTTCTGTGACGCGCGATTTATTGTCATGGAAGTGGACAGTTCCGTGATGATAATTTTGGTAATGTCATGGAACACTTCTACGACAGCACAGGTATGACTATCTTGATTCTGTCATAAAATCGTCATGGATATACATGCATGACAAAAACGCAACCTACTGTGACAAACACGTATCATCACGGAAGTGTATTTTTTTGTAGTGTTGGTTGATTTATAGAATGCTCTTTGCACTTCACTTATATCTTTTGAGTATGGCTTTATAGAATGCTTCGTGTGCTTCACTTATATGATTTGAAGTTCGGATTGCCTGTTTCTCTTCACATAGAAAACCACCATTTTTAGAATGCTCTTTTGCTTCACTTATATTTGTTAGAGCGTGGGCATATCTTTTGCAGAAAGAATTAAACTCTCTTGCTTCACTTATATCTATTTAGAGAGTCATCAGGAATTGGTCATTCACATGGTTAGTCATAAAATCCTACATAAGACTTGTAGATCACTGAATATGATATGTTTGATTCCTTGCAGTAGTTTTGCGATATAAAGATGGTGATATTAGAGTCATGCTAGTGAGTAATTGTGGATTGGTAAGAATACTTGTGTTAAAGTTTGTTATTCCCGTAGCATGCACGTATGGTGAACCGTTATGTAACGAAGTTGGAGCATGAGGTATTTATTGATTGTCCTCCTTATGAGTGGCTGTCGGGGACAAGCGATGGTATTTTCCTACCAATATAACCCCCTAGGAGCATGCGCGTAGTACTTTGTTTCGATAGCTAATAGACTTTTGCACTAAGTACTTTGTTTCGATAGCTAATAGACTTTTGCACTCTCACCCTTCCATCATTGCTAGCCTCTTTGGTACCGTGCATTGCCCTTTCTCACCTCGAGAGTTGGTGCAAACTTCGCCGGTGCATCCAAACCCCGTGATACGATACACTCTATCACACATAAGCCTCCTTATATCTTCCTCAAAACAACCACCATACCTATCTATCATGGCATTTCCATAGCCATTCTGAGATATATTGCCATGTAACTTCCATCATCATGATATACATGACTTGAGCATTCATTGTCATATTGCTTTGCATGACCATAAGATAGCTAGCATGATATTTTCATGGCTTGTCAGTTTTTTGATATTTGCTATGCTAGATCATTGCACATCCTGGTACACTGCCAGAGGCATTCATATAGAGTCATATTGTTCTAGATATCGAGTTGTAATATTGAGTTGTAAGTAAATAAAAGTGTGATGATCATCATTATTAGAGCATTGTCCTAGTGAGGAAAGGATGATGGAGATTATGATTCCCCCACAAGTCGGGATGAGACTCCGGATGAAAAAATTAAAAAATAAAAAAAGAGGTAAAAAAGGAAAAGAAAAAAAGAGCCCAAAAAAGAGAAAACAAAAAAAGATGAGAGAAAAATAGAGAAGGGTCAATGCTACTATCCTTTTACCACACTTGTGCTTCAAAGTAGCACCATGTTCTTCATAGAGAGTGTCTCCTATGTTGTCACTTTCATATACTAGTGGGAATTTTTCATTATAGAACTTGGCTTGTATATTCTGTCAAGGAAATATGCCCTAGAGGCAATAATAAAGTTGTTATTTATATTTCCTTATATCATGATAAATGTTTATTATTCATGCTAGAATTGTATTAACCGGAAACTTAGTACATGTGTGAATACATAGACAAACAGAGTGTCACTAGTATGCCTCTACTTGACTAGCTCGTTGAATCAAAGATGGTTAAGTTTCCTAGCCATGGACATGAGTTGTCATTTGATTAACGGGATCACATCATTAGAGAACGATGTGATTGACTTGACCCATTCCGTTAGCTTAGCACTTGATCGTTTAGTATGTTGCTATTGCTTTCTTCATGACTTATACATGTTCCTATGACTATGAGATTATGCGACTCTCGAATACTGGAGGAACACTTTGTGTGCTACCAAACGTCACAACATAACTGGGTGATTATAAAGGTGCTCTACAGGTGTCTCCGATGGCACTTGCTGAGTTGGCATAGGTCAAGATTAGGATTTGTCACTCCGATTATCGGAGAGGTATCTCTGGGCCCTCTCGGTAATGCACATCACTATAAGCCTTGCAAGCAATGTGATTAATGAGTTAGTTGCAGGACGATGCATTACGGAATGAGTAAGGAGACTTGCCCGTAACGAGATTGAACTAGGTACTGAGATCCCGACGATCGAATGTCAGGCAAGTAACATACCGATGACAAAGGGAACAACGTATGTTGTTATGCGGTTTGACCAATAAAGATCTTCGTAGAATATGTAGGAACCAATATGAGCATCCAGGTTCCACTATTGGTTATTGACCGGAGATGAGTCTCGGTCATGTCTACATAGTTCTTGAACCCGTAGGGTCCGCACGCTTAACGTTCGGTGACGATCGGTATTATGAGTTTATGTGTTTTGATGTACCGAAGATAGTTAGGAGTCCCAGATGTGATCACGGACATAACAAGGAGTCTCAAAATGGCCGAGACATAAATATTGATATATTGGATGACTATATTCGGACATCAGAAGTGTTTCGGAGAAGTTTCGGAGAAAACCGGAGTGCCGGAGGGGTTACCGGAACCCCCGAGGAAGTATTGGGCCTTAGTGGGCCTGAGGGGAGAGACAGGGAAGCAGCCCAAGAGGTGGCACGCCCCCTCCCATTGGGAGTCCGAATTGGACTAGGGGAGGGGGGCGCGACCCCTCTTTCCCTCTCCCTCTCCCTCTCCTTCCACCCCCTTCCCCTTCCTAGTAGGACTAGGAAAGGATGAATCCTACTCCTACTAGGAGGAGGATTCCTCCTCTCCTTGGGGCGCACCAAGGCCGGTTGGCCTCCCCCCTTTCTCCTTTATATACGGGGCGGGGGCACCCTAAGACAGAAGTTGATTGTTCCAAGCCGTGTGCGGTGCCCGCCTCCACCATATTCCACCTCAATCATATCGTAGCGGTGCTTAGGCGAAGCCCTGCGTCGGTAACTTCATCATCACCGTCATCACGCCATCGTGCTGACGAAACTCTCCGTCAGCCTCAACTGGATCAAGAGTACAAGGGGCGTCATCGAGCTGAACATGTGCTGAACACGGAGGTGCCGTACGTTCGGTGCTAGGATCGGTCGGATCGTGAAGACGTACGACTACATCAACCGCGTTGATATAACGCTTCTGCTTTTGGTCTACGAGGGTACGCGGACACACTCTCCCCGCTCGTTGCTATGCATCACCATGATCTTGCATGTGTGTAGGATTTTTTTAAAATTACTACGTTCCCCAACAGTGGCATCCGAGCCAGGTTTATGCATAGATGTTATATGCACGAGTAGAACACAAGTGAGTTGTGGGCATACTGCTTACCAGCATGTCATACTTTGATTCGGCAGTATTGTTGGATGAAGCGGCCCGGACTGACATTACTTGTACGCTTACGCGAGACTGGTTCTACCGATGTGCTTCGCACACAGGTGGCTGGAGGGTGTCAGTTTCTACAACTTTAGTTGAATCGAGTGTGGCTACGCTCGGTCCTTGTTGAAGGTTAAAACATCACATACTTGACGAAAAATCGTTGTGGTTTTTGATGCGTAGGTAAGAAGGGTTCTTGCTCAACCCGTAGCAGCCATGTAAAACTTGCAACAACAAAGTAGAGGATGTCTAACTTGTTTTTGCAGGGCATGTTGTGATGTGATATGGTCAAGACGTGATGAGATATAAGTTGTTGTATGAGATGATCATGTTTTTTTTTGAAATTATCGGCAACTGGCAGAAGACTTATGGTTGTCTCTTTATTGCATAAGATGCAAGCGCCAAATAATTGCTTTACTTTATCGCTATATGATAGCAATAGTTGCAAGAGCAATAGTTGGCGAGACGACCATGTAACGACACATTGATATAGATCAAGATGATGGAGATCATGGTGTCATGCCAGCGATGATGGAGATCATGACGATGCTTTGGAGATGGAGATCAAAGGCACACGATGATGATGGCCATATCATGTCACATATTTTTGTTGCATATGATGTTTATCTTTTATACATCTTATTTTTCTTAGTTCGGCGGTAGTTTTATAAGATTTCAAGGTATAAGTGTTCTCCCTGAGTATGCACCATTGCGACAGTTCTTCGTGCTGAGACACCACGTGATGATCGGGTGTGATAAGCTCTACGTTCACATACAACAGGTGCAAGCCAGTTTTGCACACGCAGAATACTCGGGTTAAACTTGATGAGACTAGCATATGCAGATATGGCCTCGGAACACTGGACCGAAAGGTCGAGCGTGAATCATATAGTAGATATGATCTACATAGTGATGTTCAGCATTGAAAACTACTCCATCTCACGTGATGATCGGACATGGTTTAGTTGATTTGGACCACGTGATCATTTAAATGACTAGAGGGATGTCTATCTAAGTGGGAGTTCTTAAGTAATATGATTAAATTGAACTTTAATTTATCATGAACTTAGTCCTGATAGTATTTGCAAATTATGTTGTAGATCAATAGCTCGTGCATAGCTTCCCCGTTTATTTTTTATATGTTCCTAGAGAAAAATAAGTTGAAAGATGTTGGTAGCAATGATGCGGATTGGATTCGTGATCTGCAGATTATCCTCATTGCTGCACAAAAGAATTATGTCCTTGATGCACCGCTAGGTGACGGACCTATTGCAGGAGCAGATACAGACGTTATGAACATTTGGCAAAGCTCGGTATGATGACTACTTGATAGTTTAGTGCACCATGCTTTATGGCTTAGAATCGGGGCTTAAAAATGTTTTGAACGCCATGGAGCATATAAGATGTTCCAAGAGTTGAAATTGGTATTTCATACTCATGCCCGTGTCAAGAGGTATGAGACCTCTAACAGTACTTTGCCTACAAGATGGAGGAGAATAGCTCAACCAGTGAGCATGTGCTCAGATTGTCTGGGTACTACAATTGCTTGAATCAAGTGGGAGTTAATCTTCCAGATAAGATAGTAATTGACAAAGTTCTCTAGTCACTATCACCAAGTTACTAGAACTTCGTGATGAACTATAATATGCAAGGGATAACAGAAACAATTCCCAAGCTCTTCATGATGCTGAAATCAACGAAGGTAGAAATCAAGAAAAGCATCAAGTGTTGATGGTTGACAAGACCACTAGTTTCAAGAAAAGGGCAAAGGGAAAAAGGGGAACTTCAAGAAGAATGGCAAGCAAGTTGCTGCTTAAGTGAAGAAGCCCAAGCCTGGACCTAAGCCTGAGACTAAGTGCTTCTACTGCAAAGGGACTGGTCACTGGAAGCAGAACTGCCCCAAGTATTTGGCGGATAAGAAGGATGGCAAAGTGAACAAAGGTATATTTGATATACATGTTATTGATGTGTACTTTACTAGTGTTTATAGCAACCCCTCAGTATCTGATACTAGTTCAGTTGCTAAGATTAGTAAATCGAAACGGGAGTTGCAGAATAAACAGAGAATAGTTAAGGGTGAAGTGACGATGTGTGTTGGAAGTGGTTCCAAGATTGATATGATCATCATCGCACACTCCCTATACTTTCGTGATTAGTGTTGAACCTAAATAAATGTTATTTGGTGTTTGCGTTAAGCATGACTATGATTTGATCATGTTTATTGCAATACAATTATTCATTTAATGTCAGAGAATAATTGTTGTTCTATTTACATGAATAAAACCTTCAATGGTCATACACCCAAGGTGAATGGTTTATTGAATCTCAATCCTAGTGATACACATATTCATAATATTGAAGCCAAAAGATGCAAAGTTAATAATGATAGTGCAACTTATTTGTGGCACTGCCGTTTAGGTCATATTGGTGTAAAGCGCATGAAAGAAAATCCATGCTGATGGGCTTTTGGAATCACTTGATTATGAATCGGTTGATGCTTGCGAACCATGCCTCATGGTCAAGATGACTAAGACTCCGTTCTCCGGAATAATGGAGCGAGCAACAGACTTGATGGAAATAATACATACTGATGTATGCGGTCTGATGAGTGTTGAGGCCCGTGGCGGGTATCGTTATTTTCTGACCTTCACGGGAGATTTGAGCAGATATGGGTATATCTACTTAATGAAACATATGTCTGAAACATTTGAAAAGTTCAAAGAATTTCAGAGTGAAGTGGAAAATCATCGTAATAAGAAAATAAAGTTTCTACGATCTGATCGTGGAGGACAATATATGAGTTATGAGTTTGGTCTTCATTTGAAACAATGTGGAATAGTTTCACAAACTCATGCCACCTGGAACACCACAGCATAATGGTGTGTCCGAACATCACAACCGTACTTTATTGGATATAGTGCAATCTATGATGTCTCTTACCGATTTACCACTATCGTTTTGGGGTTATGCATTAGAGACAGCTGCATTCACATTAAAAAAGGGCATCATCTAAATCCGTTGAGACGACGCCTTATGAACTATGGTTTGGCAAGAAACCCAAGTGGTCGTTTCTTAAAGTTTGAGGCTGCGATGCTTATGTGAAAAAGTTTCAACCTGATAAGCTCGAACCCAAATCGGAGAAATGTGTCTTCATAGGATACCCTAAAGAGACTGTTGGGTACACCTTCTATCAAAGATCCGAAGGAAAGATCTTTGTTGCTAAGAATGGATCCTTTCTGGAGAAGGAGTTTCTCTCGAAAGAAGTGAGTGGGAGGAAAGTAGAACTTGATGAGGTAACTGTACCTACTCCCTTATTGGAAAGTAGTTCATCACAGAAATCTGTTCCCGTGACTCCTACACCAATTAGTGAGGAAGCTAATGATGATGATCATGTAACTTCAGATCAAGTTACTACCAAACCTCGTAGGTCAACCAGAGTGAGATCCGCACCAGAGTGGTACGGTAATCCTGTTCTGGAGGTCATGTTACTTGACCATGACGAACCTACGAACTATGAGGAAGCGGTGATGAGCCCAGATTCCGTGAAATGGCTTGAGGCCATGAAATCTGAGATGAGATCCATGTATGAGAACAAAGTGTGGAGTTTGGTTGACTTGCCCGATGATCGGCAAGCCATAGAAAATAAATGGATCTTCAAGAGGAAGACGAACGCTGATAGTAGTGTTACTATCTACAAAACTAGACTTGTCAAAAAAGGTTTTTGACAAAGTTCAAGGTGTTGATACAATGAGATTTTCTCACTCGTAGAGATGCTTAAGTCTGTCTGAATCATGTTAGCAGTTGCCACATTTTATGAAATATGGCAAATGGATGTAAAGCTGCACTCCTTAAGGGTTTTCTTAAAGAAGAATTGTATATGATACAACCAGAAGGTTTTGTCGATCCTAAAGGTGCTAACAAAGTGAGCAAGCTCCAGTGATCCATCTATGGACTGGTGCAAGCATCTCGGAGTTGGAATATACGCTTTGATGAGTTGACCAAAACATATAGTTTTATACAGACTTGTGGTGAAGCCTGTATTTACAAGAAAGTGAACGGAGCACTACAGCCTTTCTGATAAGTATATCTGAGTGACATATTGTTGATCAGAAATGATGTAGAATTTTCTGGAAAGCATAAAGGAGTGTTTGAAAGGAGTTCTTCAAAAGAAAGGCCTCAGTAAAGCTACTTATATATTGAGCATTGAAAGGATCGATATGGTTGACTAGAGGGGGGGTGAATAGGCAACTAACAATTTTTAGCTTTTCTTTAACAATTTAAACTTTGCATCAAAGTAGGTTGTCTAGATATGCAACTAGGTGAGCAACCTATATGATGCAACAACGATAAGAACACAAGCAAGCAAGAGATACAACACGAGAAAGCTTGCACAAGTAAAGGCGCGAGATAACCAAGAGTGGAGCCGGTGGAGACGAGGATGTGTTACCGAAGTTCCTTCCCTTTGAGGGGAAGTACGTCTCCGTTGGAGCGGTGTGGAGGCACAATGCTCCCCAAGAAGCCACTAGGGCCACTGTATTCTCCTCACGCCCTCACACAATGCGAGAAGCCGCGAATCCACTATTGGTGCCCTTGGAGGCGGCGACCGAACCTTTACAAACAAGGTTGGGGCAATCTCCACAACTTAATTGGAGGCTCCCAACGACACCATGAAGCTTCACCACAATGGACTATGGCTCCGCGGTGACCTCAACCGTCTAGGGTGCTCAAACACTCAAGAGTAACAAGATCCGCAAGGGATTAGTGGGGGAAATAAAATCTCTCTTGGTGGAAGTGTAGATCGGGGCCTTCTCAACCACTCCCGAGCAAATCAACAAGTTTGATTGGCTAGGGAGTGAGATCGGGCGAAAATGGAGCTTGGAGCAACAATGGAGCTTAGGGTTGGAAGAGGTAGTCAACTAGAGGTAGGAGACGACCCTTATATAGGGGTGGACGAAATCCAACTGTTATCTACTTAACCAGCCCGCGACACGCGGTAGTACTGCTCTGGAGGCGCGGTACTACCACAAGGCCGCGCGGTACTACCGTGAGCCACCATGGTACTACCGCGGCAGCAACGGGGGCTAGGGCAGGCCTGACAGGGGGCAGTACTACCGTGCTCGCGGTACTACCGCTCCCCCTTGTGGTACTACCGCAAGGCAGGAAAACCCTAGCCTGGGAAGGGCACGGATGAAGAAAAATACATCCGTGCCTACTTCAGCTGGAAAAAGATCGATGCAAAAATCCGACACAGTACTACCGCTGGAGAGCGGTACTACCGCGTGTTAGCTGGATCAGTAGTACGTGAGGTGAGGACAAGAGTAGTCACTGTGCAGCTGAATAAACAAATAGCATCTCATACTGCCAAGCATGCTACTCTAGAAAAACAAATCTGTACATTTCGTAGTCCATCTGAACACATTCTCTTGAGAGTTTCCTCCGGTTCGCTATTCCATAGATTTATACCTACATTCCTTTCCAATTCCTCTATTTTCATCAAGACCTATGTTTTCTGCCCCTTTATTACGAACGGAGCCTAAATATTTGGTATAAGGGCATGGGACTGTGGGTGCACCAGCAGTCCAGCACCATGTATGTAAACAGGGGCATAAAGTGTTGATTCATAGTTTGTTGCCCCGAGAAACAAACATCCAAGAAACATATCTTGGTTGGTCCCATTTTTGTTCACTCTAGCCACCTACTCCTATGTGTGGATAGCAAATCTAGTCCTGCTCATACCGCTGTGTACAGCGTTACCCCTATATTTCCCTTCTCGACCAAGAGACCGGTTGGATGACCAGTCTGTACTACTTTCACCCCCTTTCCTTCCTGTTTGTACCAAGTCCGATGTACATACTAAATTCCCCCACCCCCACTTTATTTCTTGTTTGAACCAAGTACTCCCTCCGTCCGGAATTACTTGTCATCAAAATGGATGTGTCTAGAACTAAAATACATCTAGATACATCCATTTCAATGACAAGTATTTTCGGACGGAGGGAGTACAAGATTCGACTCCATGAAGTAGATTTACCACTAACAATAGAAGAAAAAAATGTGACATTGGACCATCCGATCGAGAGGGGCTGAGAGGTAGAAAATGATGCACATGCAGCGACGAAGCGAGCTGGGGAAGTAGAGCTAAGGCGGTTTTGAACGAAGATATACCTGAAGGTCATCGGGATGTGGATAGGTGGGCGGCGGGAGGCCGGATCCGCCCACAAGCAAGGACGAAGGGATCGGAGGACCTCCCGCGCCGGCGCTCGGCCAGAGATAACGGTGCAGCCGGCAGTGGTTCTCCTCCCTCGTTGTCGACGACGGCCTAAACGCTGCCCCTCCTCCCCTTCACCGACGGAGGGGGATACGTCTGGATCAGTAACCAGCGGTGAGGATAGAAAGCCAGTGTTTTTTGAAGGGAGAAAGACAGTGTTACTACCCCTATCTTGTTTAAATTTGGAGAGGATGAGAGTTTGTGAATAGAGCAACCCTAGCAAGCAAGCGCGGAGGCTCCGGCCTATATATACGTAGTGAGCAACCCTAGCAAGCAAGCAACCCCTATCTTCGTCAACTCATACAAGACCGAGAAATTTGATTACTACAACGCCCTCTCCCTAGCGGACTGAGCTCCGGTGCCTTAACTGCACCTGCCTTTGGCTGCATGATAGGAGGGCCAACCACCTGTTGGGCCCACCTGTCATAGACGCAAAGGCAGGAGAAGTAAGTTGAAGCTTTCGCTATCCCTCTCGCACGAGGTGGACGGACATGCAGCAGTGGATTCGATACTATAGAAGTAGGAGTAACATCATTATTGTTCGTCTTCTCGAAGAGGCGAAGAGCCAAGCGCAACCCGAACGTGGCAGTTGCAAACGCTCGCGTGGTGCGGTTCCTTCGAGTACTAGCCAGGCTCTTGCATGAGACAAAATTGCTATTGTTTAACAATTAAACTCCATTATCCATTGGTTGATACTCATTCTGCATAGGTCCACGCGCTTAGCACCATTTCCTCCTAGGGTCACCAATGTTTATTTGCTAATTAATACTCCCTCCTTTTTGGTTTAGGCTGGCCATAGTGGGGGTAACATAACCTGTAACATGCACTTGGGACTAGCAAACATGCTTATGCGGCACATAATTAAAGAGGAGAGAGAGGGTTAGAGTAACATAGGTAGATACCATATCATGTTAAATGCTATGCTACTTTGTGTTATGCATGGCAATAAATATGATAATGTATGATACTACTTTATGTTACTATGCACTATGGAGGTAGTATCATACACTAGTAACATATGCATGATACTAGTATATGTTACTCCCCACTATGACCAACCTTATAGGGCTTATCTCAAATTTTAGTTTTTCCATTTTATAAGGCTCAATTTGGTTGTTTTCCATCACATGTTCAGATTCCAAGGTGCATTAAATCATTGCATGCAAGTATTAAGAGAAAATTGACCATTGCATGTACTTTATGCATGCATGCATTGCAATTTATGCATTGATACACATAATTTTTTGAGGAAAACAAGTGCATTAATTAGGTGCTTTTGCAAACTACAAAAAGTATTCCACCATTCATCATCTACCTTGGTTGGTGAGATTTTTGAATTGAGCCCTATAAACCGAAAAGGAGGGAGTAGCATTGCATGCAATGAACTAGCCATTGCAAGTCATTAAAAGCATGCACACCTGTCATCTCTTATTGGTTGATATGTCAAGAAACAAGAAACAAGGTAGAAATTAATGCACCGCGCCTAAGTGTTTTGGGACTATTTGGTTTTCGTAAGATGACTTACACACCTAGACGGAGGGAGTAGTATAGCCCTGTAAACCGGAAAGGAGTATTTGCCTTTCTAGAGATTTCAACAAGTGACTAGACTACACCGTGTGCAGTACTCCCTCCCTTCCGGTTTATAGGGCTCAAATCTCAAATCTCATGAACCCAAGGCATTTTGCGATTGGAGGAATGTATCTCATACTTTACAAAACTACCCTAATTAAACTCATGCAATAATTACGTAGTTCTCTCGTTTTCCTCTCCGCCTTGGTCGTGGTGCACAATATTGAGCACTCCTATATGACTAGCCGCTCTATCTACATGCGGGACATTTCAAAGCATCCAAGCCCACGTGCCATGCACAAAATCACAGCGAGGTGCTACAGCCGAGACTCACCTGTCACCCCTGTGTGGCCGTCATGACCCGTCATATCACAAAACCCACACCTTTACCAGCAGTGGTAAGGTGGCCTCCAAGTTGGACTGGACGAAGCAACCATCATTTCACTAGAACGCTCGTTCAAGCCCTTCCTTCCCTTTCTTGAAGAAAACCTCACTCCAGGCTACTCACTTCTGCCATTTTTCTTCTGTACCGACGAAGGAAAGGTGGGTGAATCAGTTATGCTGCTATATTTTCATTCCAAGAATCTTCTTTTTGTGAAGCACCTACCGATTCTCACATCCTATTCTTTTCCCGTTTTCATTGCGATTGTGGTTTCCTTTAGATTGCTTTTTGTTTGTCAGTTCATTGATGGATCCTGGAGCACTAGGCAAAGAGTTACCGGCGAACAACCCACTGGAGGCAGCAATCTTGAGGAAGCGAGCACCGACCAATGAGTTGACCATGTTGGCGGGCCAACCCATGGAGACAAAGAACTCCAAGAAACAAGCACTGGCCCAAGAGTTGAGGACGTTGGCGGACGAACTCCTCAAAGAAAGTTGGAAGAACAGCAAGGGCCCATCGTGCCTACCCCAGGAACTCTGACTGCCACCTATGTGAGGCTCAAGACCGAGTTTGAGGAGATAGTCCCCGTTGAGAAGCAGTATTCCCCTGGCAAGGTGATGGCCCCCATCGAGGACGAGGAGATGGCCCCCGGAGAGATGAGATCCCCCGGTGAGCTGCACAAGGTAAAAAATAATGGCTTAGTACCATAGTTGTGGTTTTTGATTATTTGCAATGTGCTTGCTAATATGTTAGGGTTGTGCAGGTGCCGGTGGACGTTCTTGATGATTCCAATGTCGTGGCCCGTCCTATTGGCATTGCCCCGGAGATCGATTCCGATGCCGCTGTCCATCCTGTGGACATCGCCCTAGAGATCGATTCTGATGTCGCGGTCAGTCCTGCGGACATCGCCCTAGAAATCGATTCCCATGCCGCTGTCCGTGCTGTGGTCATTGCCCGAGAGATCGATGACAAGAAATAGTTGGTCGCGCTAATCCTTCAGGGTAGTTTGCATTGCCCTGTGTTTAATTACCAGAATGATGCGTGTTATCAAACCATCTTAGGGCTAGTGCACTATCTTGTGTGGGCGGATCTTGCTACTTTTGTTTGATAGTGAATCATGCGATGAATCATGCGAACCCTCTTCGAGTTATGGAAACAGATGTATCCTCACCAGCTTTTGAGGTAATATATGACATGATTAGATGTAAGTTTGAACTGTTTATCATATCAGCAGGGCTTGTTTGATGATTCTTGGTGTTACTAGGCTAGCTACTGTGCGAGCTATAGTACTACTTGCAAAACACTCACCGAAGAGAAACGTTGGGGCTGATGAGCTCGTGGTACACTTATACTTATCCCTCGTCGATCGACCAATAGCCCTAGCTCTAAAATTGTAGGCTTAGCGATCGATGACCTAGGCGAGCGAGTTTGGCCTAGTGGGTTTCAGTGATATGACATGCAACACAAAATCATAGCAGTGCAGAGACGTACTCCCTCCGTTCCAAAATAGATGACCTAGGCGGGCTAATTTGGCCTAGTGGGTTTCAGTGATATGACGTGGTACAGTGCCGTCCAGTCTTCGCGTGTGGTAGCAGTATTGCGGGTACAATAAGTTTCCTTGAAGAAGCGGAATTCAACGAAGTCATGATGGTTCCTTCGTCTGAATAACTTACACTAGGAAAGGTTGGGCCTACGATATGACCGGGGTAGACCAGGATAATTTTGTGCATGGCAGGTGGACCAGGATGGTCGACGTCCCACATGTCGGCGAATGAAAGTATTCTTTCCGATATAGAGGACGAGCAACGAGTATTCATTGTTTATTTTTGATGAAAGCTATTGTCTCCACTGTTACGACGGAGGAGTGTGAAACACGGCAGCCCAGTGAACTTGGCATGTGCACAGCTCCCTCCTTCCTCATGTAATGCCCAGGTTACAGCTTTTTCTCACTTTCTCTCTATCTACTTCCTCTCAAATGTTTTTTACCTTTCTTTTTTAAGACACAATTGTTTTTTATGACTTTTTTAGAATTTTTTATACCTAGGAGCACGTGTAGAGATGGGCTCTTGCAGAGCCCACTCCTTGACTTTGTCAATGCCCCTCTCTCCTCCACATAAGGAGTACTACTTGCTATGCATGCATGCGGCGGGGCGGAGGGCAGCTGGCGTCTTGAGGGGCCAGGGCGGTGAGAGCCGGCTCCGGAAGCGGTCCGGACTCCAGCATGGCCCACCTCACATTATCACCATATATTTCTTGGAGTCCGTGTGTGGCGGGCGGGCGATCTCTTCTCCCTCCCCCGTTTCTCTCTTCTCAGCCGATGGCTGCCGAGCGATTACATTTCGACTATCGACGGTTTATTCAATTACGGTCCCACATGTCAGTGAAATTTCAAGACAACGCGTGTCCCCTCTGGTGAGCGGCGTGCGAGCCAGACTGTCGGGGTTGCGACTCGTACGAGTCGTAAGTGTGCCGCCTTTTCCTTCAGAACTTGCGAAGCATAACATTTTCGCGCGATCGATCGATAGAAATCCAGAACAAAATGACGAGGGCGGTGCTTTCCCGCTTGTTAGGCGGGCTAGTTCGAGTGATATGACGTGCTACAGTGTCGTCCACTTGCTCCATTTTTATATAAGCAAGAGTTTACACTCTTACGCGGGAGGAGTGCGAAACACCGCGGATCTGATTTTGATCGAGGGATAACTGTTCCCTGCCAAATAATGGAGGATTGTTATAGCGATTATAGCATGATAGTTAGGGCATCTCCAGTGCTGGCCCACAAATTTACACCGGCATCTGTTCGAGGACACTGATGGATGCCATCCGATGCTGCCCGCATACCTTTCGACAACTATATGAACTAACCGGATGAAATTCGTGCAAACAAAGCAAATTTCAGATTAACCGGATGAAATTCATTACATACTTCGCACAAACCGTACTAAAACCTAATCTAAACGATCATTGGGCCCCGACCACCATGTCCGGCCATTAACCCGAGAAAGCCGGCTATTGCGTTTGCCTCCTCCTTATCCGCCTCGATAACCTCATCCTCCGGACCACAAGGTTATGAAGATTTCCGCCTCCACGTCTCCATCAAGCGGCTAATTGGCCGCCGATTTTTATCCCACCAAGCTTGGCATCGACTGAGTGGAGGAGCGGTGGCCTTCCTAGGACCAGAGCGGTGGTGACCTACCGTGTACTACTCTTCCTCGCTGCCAGTTGCGCCCGCGCACGCGCGCCGACTTCTTGGTCGTGGCGGCAGAGGGCGGACGGGGGGGAGCCGGCGATCTCCTTCGTGTGATCCTGCGAGAGTACGTCCAAGAGAGCTTTGGAGCACACTCGGAGCAGAGCCACCGATGTCCTTCGTCAGCTCCTACGACAGTATGTCCAAGAGATCTTTGGAGTGCCCGGAGGCCATGGTTGGAGTGGTGCCAACAAAAGGAAGGGACCGGAGGAGAATGAGTGTGGGTCTTTGGCTATGGCTGGGAGCTGGGGCTCAAGTTAATATAGCGGGCGAATGGCAATGAGCCGCGGCAGACGGATGGATGGCTGGCAGCGGAGTAGGTTCGTCGGCAGCCGTGGTGTCATTAACACGGAGCAGTCGCTTGCATCGGGATGCCGCGCGGGTGGCACTCTCTCGGCCATCGCGCCGCTGCAATGCCGGCACCAGTGAGAGGTCGCATCGGGCATGAATGCGGATGCTGCTTCAGTGACTTAAGCACAGGTGCGTTGTCTCACTAACATGTGGGCCCAACGGGCATCAGGCCCGCATGTCAGTGACACACCAACTGCACCTGCAATTAAGGATGGTGAATGCGGCATTGACGTTCTAGAGAGACGGTGATCGTTTCAGGCGGGAAGCGCTCGCTAGCGATGGAAGGGGTTTCGGTAGGCTAGGGCGGTCAGACGCTGGCGTGGTGGTAAAATGTGAACTCATGGATGACGAGCCTTGGAAGCGTATGCGGCACGTATTGACAACCAGGCGTCCATGCAACCGCTCTTGTCGCCAGCTAGCATTCGATGACCACCATTAGACACCACACAACCATACATAACTTATGAAGAATGGACGAATAGATCAGACACACACTCGTGTGCAGTGGCACTATGATCAGTTGCTCACGATAGTACATACTCCGCACCATAGTACCCTCTCTAGCTAGGTTGTTTTATAGATTGTCGTTGTGATGGACGATATACATGAGTAAGGCACCGAGTCACGAGTATGACCGTTGGTGTTGAGCCAGGTGAATACATGCTCAGTGTTCGCGGAGGCCTCCAGCAAACGTGTAAACAGTAATGTCACATACGCATAATTTTGGTTTTTATTTCTTTCTTCACTGACAGGTAGGCCCGCATAGATAGATAGATAAAGAACACGAGCTAATGAGGCGCATGCGGGCTGTTTGACTGGCCAACAAGACAAATACGGAGCTATACGCTGAGCCAGTGACCGTATAATCACCATATCTCGTATATAATGATCAAAGTGAGCTACCAAGACAAGTTCGATGACCGCTAATGCATTTTACTCGGTAATAAATGACCAGGATTGAAGGGGAATCCAAATTTGCTTTGTCTTCTGTCCTTGAGCTCTTGACAAACCAATGCACTATACGGTTGTCCGGCCACTCCACCCCAGAGCTCTCACCAAGCGTCGTTCATGCCACCACGCCGCACACTAACTGGTAAGGCAGTGATGGCATCCCGCCGCGCCGAGTTCCTCACCGCCCATGACCGCACACAAAATGGTAGGGAAGCGATGGCATCCCGCTGTGCCGAGTTCATCGCCGCTCGCGACCTCACAACTATGTGGGAGGAATTTGAAGATGCCAAGGCTGAATGGGCGGTAGAGCAAGAGGCGGCCAAAGCCGCACAGAGGGAGCGGAAAAGTTAGAAAGAACTCAAGAAAAGAGAGGCCCGCCGCCGCAAGAAAGAGAAGGACACACGCGCTGCTGCGGAGAGGTCGGCAGAGATCCAAGCACGGTGGGGTGTTGCCGACAAAGCCGGGAAGGAGAACGACGGTGTCTGGCCAGCATGTGAGAAGTAGTAGTACTAGTAGTTAGTGTGTGTGTCTGTGTCTGAGTACGAGCATGTACCAATACTACTAGTTACTACTGTAGTTTTTAGAGCAAATTACCAGTACATTAGCCTAGACTAAATAGAAAAATTCCTATCCTAAGCATCAAATGGCATCTCTTTCTCTATAGGAATTGAGATGCATCTCATCTCACTTCCTATGATTTTCATATTCCTATCCTATGAACGAAAGGAGGCCTCTGTTGGAGTAACTACTGTAGCTAGCAGTACTGCCGGTACAGTAGTTTTCTTCAAGAAGCGGAATTCAACGAAGTCATGATGGTTCCTTCATCCAAGCAACTTCAAAGTGGGAAGTGGGCCTGTGATTTGACGGCTCATTAGTCATTGTTACTGCGGCACGATGACCTAGGTTACTCCCTTGGAGTTCTACGTTCATGGCAAGTGGACCAGGATGGTCGACGTCCCACATGTTGGTGAACGGAAGTATTCTTTCCGATATCGAGGAGCAAGGAAACCGCGTGGTATAGTATCACTGCTGATTGGTTCACAAAAAAATAGTATCACCGCCGATTTATAATTATTTTTTTATTTATGATGAATGCTAGCGTTTCAACTCTTACGATGAAGGGTGCCAAACACGGCATATGCTGGATGTCCCACACGTCAGCGAAAGGAGTGGGACATGAACAGCGTGGTAGAGCCCAGCGTAAAAAAACAGCGTGGTAGAGCGTCTCCACTTCTTCCACTTCTGGGTCGGAGACCACACGTAGTAGTACTTAGTGGTATGAACGATACAAAGTGCGACCTGGAGACAAAGACACGTCTAGTTGGAAGGTCTCGGGGCATACACGTAAACAAATATAAAAGTTAATATGTGCCTCCAACTAATATAGTAGTAGTAGAGTACTTAGGCACGTACTCCATAACATCACCGTGCATTGCACGTACAACATTTAGTGGTAGTATGTAGTAAGAGACAAATGCCGCCCAAGAGTTCCCTTCTCGACCTACTTTTGGGTGTTTGGTAGAGTGTATGGAGAGTGCATGAGTCCACACTAGTTTAGCACAAATACACTAGAAGCATGCATGAAGAGAGCATGCATGAAGAGGGGTGTTGAGTTGAGCATGCATGAAGAGGGAACAACTATGTTGAGACGAGAACGCAACCAAACACACCCTATATGCCACGCATGTTCATACCATTTGTGCCTTTCTACTTCACTTACTGCGCTACATTACTCAGGTTTGTACGTCCACTCTTCGGTACATGTTCGTCTCATAGTTCCAGTCCCACGTGTTCTTCATATAGATGGAACGATCCTTGCATAACACGTGCACCTTGATGCTAGATGTCTCGCTTGTTGGCAAAAGGATGAACAAAGCTCACGTAAAAATAGTAGAGTGGAAGAACATAGATTCCGAATGACCGAGAAGGAGCAAGGAACCTCGTGGTGGAGCGTCTGCACTCATAATATTTAATATTATTCAACGATATAAAATTAACCAATCATCTCCACAGTGGACTGGAAGAGTACGAAACACGACAACCCAGTGTAGTACAGTATCATACTAGTACATGGCTAACCCACGCTATCACCATATTTCTTGGCTTCCATGTGACACCTATCTCTAGTAATCCAACAGCCTGTATCGCTTCTCCCTCCTCGTCTCTATCAAAGTGCGGCGGGCTGGCGTTTCTGCCGTCTATTGAGGTCGGTTAACTATCACATGTTAGCGACATGCCAAGAGCATTCTAAAAAAAATTCCTTTCACGTTCCGTTTTCAAAAAGAAAAAAATCCTTTCACGTACAAATTTGCATGTATGCTTTGAGCAACTTGCATGTCCTATACTGCTCCTGTTTGATACTCTAACTTAGCTAGAGGTTAGACTAACTCATGACTAACCCTGAACTAACTGTAGCCAAAGAGGTGTTTGGGTGACAGGGTTAGATTGACAATAAATGCACTTCATGGAGAGAGAAAAGTGATTTTTCGGTGGTCCCAATGAGAACTATCTCCAGTTAGGCTGGTCACAATGGGCAAGAACATAAGCTAGTAACTTACACACGTCCCTAGACTATGTTACTACCTCCATAGTGGGTAGGAACATCTATGTAGTGTCATGCAATGATGTATTTATTAGGTTATAGACTCATTGTTTCTTGGAGTGTGTGATGTTCCGGTAACTTAGCTACTACCACAAGCACCTCTCTCTTCATTAAATATGTGCCACATAAGCAAAGTTGTATTGAAGTGTGTGATGTTACTCCTAAGTTCCTCCCCATTAGCACCTCTTGCGTGGGATAGTTTTTTTGGTGGGTTTGGTGCAACTTGCTCCAATTTAAACCCTCATGCTTGGATAGTTTAGGGCTATTTGAGCCCCAACTAGCTCAAACTAACTCTAACCCATGGATCCAAACAGGGCCTATGGCCAGTCTCGACGCAGAGTAGTCGCGTGCACCGGGAAGCGGCGCTCTCTCGGCCGTCACGCCACTTCAAAGCCGGCGCCAGTGAGAGGTCGCCTCTGCTCTGGCCGGGCATTAATGCGGCACTTACGCTCCAGGGCGACGCTGACCGATTCACGCTGGGAGCGCGCGCTGGCAAGGGAGTATAGGTTTTGAACCGTTTCAGGTGTAGTACTGGTAGTTTGCAAAACTACTCAATTATTGCACTCAGTTTCCTAAGAAACTGTGGTAAAAAATGTTACTCCACAGCCCGCTTCCCTTCTCCTTCCTCTTCCACCACCCGCGCACGTCCGCAGAAAGCGACCGGTCAACCCTTATATAGGAGTGCTAGCACAAAAAGATGCATGCATGACCACTAAAATTTCCATATTAAAGCGCCGCTCTGGCGGGATTATGGTGTATGTTGTTACCTTCGGCCGGCCCATGGCTACCGGGCGACGGCGACCAAAGAAGAGGCGGCGGGAGGGGAATGAATGCAGCTACTATTTGGGTTCGCCTTCTGGCTTAAATAAATGCGCAACATCACGTGTACCCGCGGGTGCACAAATTGTAACATACGTGTCTGCTTAAGTGGGCGTCACGTAACTGGTGTGTGTGTGTGAGAGATTCTGAGAGACAGAGTGCGTGTGTGCGACTCTACTCTTCGGACATGTACTCAACCTTTTGCATCGGGATATAAGTATAATGGTATTTACTTTAGCTAGTGATTTACGTGGCCATGTTAACGTGGTTGTGTCAAAAAATGTCACTTCCTGCTCGTGATTTACGTTATATTATTACAAGCAAGATTCTCGTGCATTGCACGGAACATCAATATGCATTTTTTTACAGAACACCTGTTGTGATTGACCCATGCAGGAGTAATCCCATGTGTAAAAACTAATGATATCTCGAGAATGTTATCAGAAAACTGGTATCTCGAGAATGTCATCAAAAAAATGAAAGATGAGAGATAAGGCGAGGAGGAGTGGAGCGTGGTGGTGACTGGTGGTCGGAATGGGCGGAGGCATGGGGATGGACGGCGCCGGCAGGCGGCAGCGGCCACCATGCATGCTAGATTGTTTCGTAGACTTATTCCTTTTTTAATTGCTGAGCAATGAGGTTGCGGGAGATAATGATGTGGAGAGAGGTGCAGGTATCTTTTGTAAAATTATCATAGTTTGCTTTCTATCCTCAGATATAGATCATACGGTCTGTATTACAAGATGGCAGGCACACCATCACCACCACTCGTTTTTTATAAGGGTACAGATGATAAGTTTGCTGACTACTAAAGTATAGTGGAATTTGTCCATGTTATGCAAGTAAATAAAGGTGATTGTTTATCATACGGGTAAGGTTGGATGAAGGGTGGTAGGAACAAATGCTCCGCCTAGAGCATGTGTGTGTGAGATGGAGTCTTAGTGTGTGTGGGGGGTGTGTGTGTGTGCGTGCGTGTGTGTGTGTGTCTGTGAGAGAGAGAGAGGAGAGAGAGAGATGGATTCTTAGTTTGTGTGTG
>NC_057800.1:55681571-55743692 GCF_018294505.1 Triticum aestivum
AGAGGCCACGAACGACGGGGTGCGAGAGAGAAAATGCCCGTAGAGAGGGAAGAGAAGGTGTGTGCGCGTGAGAGGAGTCGACTTCGAGAGAACGTGTTTGTTCGAGAGACACTGAGGAAGACTACTATATATCGATGGTGCATGTAGGAGGGAATTAAACTAAGGGATGGTCTTATTGGTTTCGGGGATATAGGGGAAGAGTGAGAGGCGGGGGGGGGGGTAGCTAGAAGGAGATTGTTAAGTGTGAGTGTGTGTTTTACCCATCCAGGCGGAAGTTATGTGCACAAAAGAGGAGAACGATTCGATGTGGCATTAGGATTGAGGGTAACTAACTATGTATGGAGACATAAAGACCTTGAACGTGCATGTGCGAGAGGTATACATGTATACGTGGGATGTGTGCGCGCACGCGCGCATGATCGAGATAAAAGAAAGAAGACATAAGTCATTAAATCAACGACATGGGAGAGACGGATCGGTGTGACAATATGCATGCATGTGAGAATGCATGGAAGAAGTCCCGACAATTGAGCATGTGTTTTTGTCTTTAAGACATAGTGGCGTGGGCTGGAGCATGCATCTATGGCAAGCAGAGGGAGTGAGGCGCAACGATTGTGCAAAAGAGACCAACCTATAAATGCATATGTATGGAGAGACATATATAGTGTGGGTGATAGGAAGCAAGACTCCGTGCAAGAAAGAAATGTTGACGGAGAAACTATAGATAGATACAGAGATGGAGATGCTAGCTAGAGGGACATCCGCTAGTTTGGGTGTTGGAGATGACCGTCGGGTGGTTCAAAGGGTGAAGTTATATATGTGTGTGAGAGGGCACTTGACTGCATGTAGAGAGAAACATATGTAGTGTGCGTGATAGGAATCAAGAGTGAGGGCGAGAAAGAAGGTTGATGGAGAAACAGATAAATAGAAAGATAAAGATGCTAGCTAGTGTGCGTTAGAGATAGGAGTCGAGTGGATCAGAAGGCTGTGTTATGTGTGTGGGTGTGAGAGAGATAGAGAGAGAGGGTGCGTGTGAGTCACATACAAACAGATATCAGAGAGACGGAGTTTTGTGTCTGCGAGAGAGAAAGATATTTCACAACGAGAGTGATAGCTAGAGAGACATACGAGGGAACGCAAGATATCTCTAGGGAGAGAGGGTGTGTGTGAGCGACATACAAGAGAACAATGGAGAAATATGAGACCCTGGGAGACAGAGTTTTTGTTTGTGTGTGAGAAAGAGATCTTGAAGAGGAAGATTCGTAGGTTCTCATATCTAAGGAGCGAAAGACATCTCTGTATGAGGGGTGTGCGAGTGGCACACATGGGAATAGTAGAGAGAAATGAGACCCCGGGAGACAAAGTTTTGTGTTTGTGTGAGAGAAAGAGATTCCACACGGAGAATCATAGTTAGAGACACATAACAGGGAGTGAGATATACTTAGAGAGAGATAGAGTGATGAAGGTCGAGGGAGAGAGTACCTTCAGTGTGTTATGAAGATAAAAGATCATTGTCGACATACAGGTAGCACGAGAGATACCTGAGAGACGATGAACGCGTATAGGTCCAGAGAGATAGTCCTATATAAGCATGATTGATAGCTATATGAGACGAATATATGGATTAAAGGGGATTCAAATATTTAAACTGGAGATCACGACATCGATAATATCATAACGCAAATTGGTGTATCAAACATGCATATTCATTTGAATTTGGGCACACGTGTAATGTTATATAGTTTATCAATATTGGTGATCCATAGATTCTTCAATTACAAACAATGCATGGTTTATATGCAATTAATGTCTAAACGGGATTACACTATATGTTGCGTGTGTGAAACACATTATACATGTTTGAGAAATTAAAAAAACCCGCATGAGACACACATTAATTGGAGACAGTTAGCGAGGAATGCATACATTGGATTTCAACATAAAGTGGTTTCAAATATTTGAAAATCCAAATTGATGGATACAACCTTATGAATCTGAGATCATGCCATTTGTAAACCATATTTATGTATAAATGGTATTGTTATTTTGAAAGTATATAAAAAAATGATGTATATAGAATGTAATTCCAATTGAAAATGGATCCCACCCGGAAAAAAAATAGAATACAAACGGGATTCGAATTGATTTGGCACGGTAAACGTGCACTCTGCAAAAATTTGAACGAAGCGGGGAAAGTCGCAGTAACCGCCCGAAACCAAAATCTGCGAGATGGAAATCACTACTGCCTATTCCTGCCACGCAAAGCCTATCTGCTGGATTTCTATAGGTTTCGATAGGGGTAGGTTTGTAATTTCACCCAAACGTGACATAGCCGCCTCTCACCCGGATTCATACACGATGGGCGCCAAAACACAGTGTGTCCTCGGCCGAAATTGACTCCCTCCCCGATTCATATTCATACACGGTGGGCGCCAAAAACAAACTCTCGTCGGCAAATATTCGGTGTATGCGAGATTACCGTCCTATCCCCAACCGACTAGTCTTGCTGTGATGTAGTAGAAATTTGAAACGGGGGCTAAGTTTGTAAATTTCCTCGCATTTGAGACAAGCGCGCCCTGAATACATAGTTCCCCCTTCCTCTCTACCTCGCTTTTCCCCATTCGTACTCCGTGGGCGCCAAAACACCCTCTCCACCCCACCCTCCTCCGTCCGCCGCCGTCCCCCACCCCATCCACCGCCGTCCTCCTCCACCATGCCGGAGATGATACCCCGACACCGCCGTCCATTAAAAGAGATTGACCTCTCTCATCCACGGCTTCGGACCAGGATCCTTGCATCCCGTCCTCTCGCTTCATCCCCACCATCGTCCACCTTGTCGGCGCCGCTCCTACGACCGCCTCGTCCACCGCGCCCCGCCGCCACCGTCTACCCTCCTAGATCTGCTTCCACGCCGCCGACAGCCATCGCTACCACAGCACCATCAAATTCTCAGCAGATGCGTACACGGCGCCGCACCAGAGGCGGTACTCTTTCGTATCTGCTCAACTTATTTATCGCAGCAAGAAAATAGATCTCCACTGCTTTACTCTCATTTCTTGTCTTGGTTGCGAAGTTGCCTTTGTCCAGTTTGCATCTTCAGATCTGCCATGGCACGCTCAACACCATCCTCGCAATGCTTATGGTTTTCCCCTTTTATATTCCACACTAGTTAAATCACAGTAGACTAAATTTCAAAATTTGGTCAGTCGATTTTTTAGAGCTCGCCGGAGTTCGCCGGTGCAATCGAAGGGGCTCGGGTGGTTGTGGGGAGCGGTGGTGGGCCCTCGTCAAACGAAGAAAACTCGACGCGGGTGGGGGTGGGAGTGGCGGAGGAACACAGACGGTGGGGCCGGTGGTTCAGTCGGCGGCCCATGCGGTGTTCTGTATGGGAAGCACAGTATGTTCCTTGTCAGGAAGGGGAGCAGGGACATCTGCAGTCAACAGCTAATAGAGCTAGCCTGTATGTGATCGATAGGCTTTCAATTACTAGCGGCAATACAACACAGTAATTTCCAGCCAGTTCCACTTTCCCGATTTATATATCCTGGTTATGGTGTACCCCTGTTATGTACACTAAGATCTGCCTAGTTGCTGTGTGCTCTTGTTATCATGGTTTGGCAATAAACTCTCTATACAGTATATTATGAACCTATCATCTGCCAGCTATCCTTACTTCTGGAGCCTATTATTTTGTGTACTTGTGCCAGATTATATAAATGCACGCACCATATTACAGCACACATGAGCTCTGTCATCAGAATCCAGTGATAGCACACAAGTGTTTACAGGGGCACCCCTATATTAGAATATCATCTGCATTACAAAGATAATCTCACAACTATTTATGTTTTCGTGGTTCTCAGATATTATACGCAATTACAGTGAATATCAGAATCCGCGCATCAGAAGAATATTGTGGAACACTGCAGTGACTTACAAAATTGGCAGCAAGGCATTGAGTGCCATTCTGGAAGCAATGAAACTCGTACACTCCCCACCTGTTGATTCTTGTTCAGAATATCATCCTAATGACTATTCTAACCTTGAGGAGTCAAAGGCAGATGGCCTGTCCTGTTTACCCATCAAGGTGCCTGTTCTAATTTGGCAAGGTTTTATTGATTGCGCGTATCTTGCATATGTTGTCTTGCATTTCTTCTACTTTGTTGCACCGCCATCTGCTTAGTTTACTCATCATATATGTCAAGATGCCATGCCCATCCATTATCAATACATATTCCATCTGTCATCATACCATGTTTTTCCACTCAAATGTTGTTCTTGTGCATCAGACATCAAAAAGGAAGAGGGTGATTGCCGAACCTGAAGGAGAACCAGCAAAGTCCTTGAAAAACGTGGTGGTGCCGGAGAAATCAGACAACACCCCGCTTATATTGGCTGTACAACCAGTGACACAAAACATAGGACCGACTCCAGCAGACTGTACCCATACTTCACTGGCCACACCACTAGCCCCACCACACAGGACCTGCACTCCAGCAAAAGGTATACCGATTTCATTTGCCATAGCACCAGCTGTACTACAGAAAAATCTCACTCCAGCAAAAAGTACAGCAAGTCCACCGGCCGAAGACCTATCCCAACTGCAAAGACAGCCAATTCCTGCAGATTGGAACCCCATTCCATTTATTCCCAGTTTAAAAGACAATGCTTTCAATGTTGTTAGGGACTACGTGCATATATTCCCATCATGGGAAGATTATTGTGAAGACAAAGACCATTTTCACATCTTCCTGTCCAACTTATGTGTAAGTGCTATTATTCATGGTTATTATTTTCCTGTTTTCTGCTGATTGAACACATCAATGATTTACATTACATTGTTGTCATGACGAGCAAAGCTTGCTTGTGCTTTTCAAGGAAGCATTGCAGCAGTATCGGTGTTACCTGAGGAAATCACACTCTGATGGCAAGTCTATGGACGAATTTCCGATGAAGTCTCCTGTGCTAAATTTAGAAGACATTGAATGGAAAAACCTTCTTATGCACTGGTCTCATTCCCAGGATGAGGTACTGTCTATGAAATCACATGACAATTTGAACTTCTACTTTTCCGCATGTGCCTTACAGATCTTTTTTGCAGGAAATCTGCTCGAAGAAGAATTCTGGTTTGACAAGAACGACAGGATATCGCAAATATGCTGCCCGGTGCTTTGCTCTTGTTAGTACCTGTTGTCCTGTATCACTATACTTGCATACATACCTGGTTCATTATGTGACAGCAGTATGCATGATAGCTTACTTATCAATTGTTCGCCCCAAATTATCTGATCTGTATGAATGATTACATTAGTGTAGAATATATCCAATGCCAATGTTTTTTTAGCTCTGCATTGTTCTTGTAAGTACATGCTGTCCTTTATCAGTGTACTTATAATGACAGGTAGTTGTTCATGTACCATCACTTTGCAGCTTATTTTCCTTTGCCCTCCATTTTCTACACATCAGATCTATATTTACTCTTACCATAAGGTTGGTACCGAAGAAGTTTAGCTGTGCATTGCTCTTGGCTGTACCTTTTGCCTGTCTCGCTGCACTTACATTTATAGCTACTTGGTTATGTAGCATCACTCTTCATCTTATCTTAAATATTCTCCATTTTTTCGTATATTATCACATCTATATTTACTCTTAACAAAATGTAGAATAAAGGCAATTCTTTTGAAGAAGATTATGTGGTAAACTTCTTGAATTGCCCCCCCCCCCATCAGCATGGACATGGCCTTTATAGAGCCTGTCTTCACCAATAATGTAAGTTTGTCCATCTCAAGCCTTCAAACTTTGTTGTACATATTTGGTTAGGCATGACTGCAACAGCTGTTTATTTTTGGTGTTTGCATCGAATTGCTTGTTTAAAGTTTATTATATGTAGTTCATAAACAAAAGTTCATCCTTTCTCAATTTAAGTTTTCAGTTGTACAACCAAGTTCCTTCTTCATACCATGTAAATTAAACTATACAGAGCAAGTGATCTTTTTTTGCACTGCATGTATGCTTCTGTTCTTCATCTGTAATCCAGTGGTGTGGTGAACCTACCCACTACAGCACAATGTCATATTCTACAATGTCTTAACTATGAACAATGTCATATCATTCTACTATTATTTAAACCATCTCTTTATTTGCCAATCTGAAATGGTATAAATTGACAACACACTAACCATTGATACTTATGAGTTCTTGATCTGTAATCCAGTGGTGTCGTGAAGCTGCCAACTCCTTCACAATGTCATTTCCTGCCATGTCTTGACCTGAACAATACCATATTGTGTTAATGCAAATTTGAACTGTGTCACTTTAGAAATGTGATGAATTGTTAGCACTGATACTTTTATGTGCAAAACCTGTCATCTGTCTGCTTGTTTATCTTTCAGAGTGAGGAAGATATAAGTGTTGACAAGTGCAGTCTCATCATCTTGCTCAGCTGCTTGCGCTACAGCTCCCCAGCAGGGCTAACCTTTCTTGAACTCTATTGAAGTGTTGTCGGTTTTGTATATTATTTTGTCAGCGTGTTTATTTTCACTGGTGGCGATCTTTGATGCCCAGTGTATGTAATCTACTGTCTGCTTGTGCTTTATTATCATAGTGGCGAACTTTGATGCCCAGTGGATGTAACATGCCGTAATTTCTTTATTGTATAGTATAGGTTTTTTCTTATTCATGATGCTGCAGTTATTCTACAGTATATATATATATATATATCCTGTCTTCGTAGTAAACTCGCCAAACCGTAAAATTACGGTACATAATCAGGCCGTCATGCAATCACGATGTAGGTTGGGCCTGAAACGTGCCGATCAGCTCATGGGCCGGCAGCAGCCCGGAATGAACCCCGGCCCATGATTGTGTGAATCAAATCACGGGCTTTTAACAGGCCGAAAAATTGTCTCGGTCCTTGTTTGGCCCAATCAGATATCGGCTGCGAGCAGGCCGGATGCAAACCGGGCCGTAGTTAGGCCCAACTATATGACGGGCTTTTAATAGGCTGAAATTAATATGTGGCCAAAATGTTAAACGGGCCCTTAACAGGCCAAAACTAATATCAGGCCGAATTACTAAGTGGGCCTTTAGCAAGTGGGCCCAAAAGCTTAGTGTCCAGTTGACGGGCCGAATCTGATATGGGCCATAATTAGGCCCAAAACCTCTTAAAGGGCCGGACCTGATCTGGGCCGTAATTTGGCCCAGAATGTGGTAGGCTTTTAACGGGCCGGATCTCATATGGGCCACTATTAGGCCCGGACCGTGGCATGCCATTAATAGACCGGATCAAATATGGGCCGGCATTTGGCCCAAAACATGGCAGCCAGTTAACGGGCCGGCCTACTAGGGTCCTCAAAATCTTGTGGGCCTACAGCTGGGCTGGCCCATTAATGTCGGCGAAATCTTGTGGGCCTTTAGCTGGGCCGACCCATTATGATCCGCAAGAATTTTGTGGGCCTTTACCTGGGCCGGCCTTTTATGGCACACAAAAAACTTGTGGGCCTTTACCTGGGCCGACCCATTATGGCCCGCAAAATCTTGTGGGCCTTTAGCTGGGCCAGCCCATTATGATCCGCAAAATCTCATGGGCCTTTAGCTGGGCTGGCCCATTATGGTCCGCAAAATCTTGTGGGCCTTTAGTTGGGCCGACCCATTTAAACTTGTTTGGCCGTGCCACGTGTCGACGTATCATAGGCGCCTTCTGTCCAGTGAGTGGATGACGTCTGTCCCGACGATGAGCCGACATGTGTTTCCTCTAGCCAATGATGATTTTACACGTGGAAAATCCCCATTGGTCGGGGCTGTTAACGGGTTATCGGATCCAAAACCCGACTCGACAGTTTAACAGCGTTGCGTTACGGTGGATGCCACGTGTCGGTCACCCTTGACGAAAGCACTTCTGTGACGTGCGATTTATCGTCATGGAAGTGGACACTTCTGTGATGATAATTTTGGTAATGTCATGGAACACTTCTACGACAGCACAGGTATGACTATCTTGATTCTGTCATAAATTTGTCATGGATGTACATGCATGACAAAAAAAGTGACCTACTATGACAAACACGTATCATCACGGAAGTGTATTTTTTTTGTAGTGGTAGTGTCTGCACGCTTAACGTTTAGTGACGATCGGTATTATGAGTTTATGTGTTTTGATGTACCGAAGATAGTTCGGAGTCCTAGATGTGATCACGGACATAACGAGGAGTCTCGAAATGGTCGAGACATAAAGATTTATATATTGGACGGCTATATTCGGACATCGGAAGTGTTCCGGAGAAGTTTCGGAGAAAACCGGAGTGCCGGAGGGGTTACCGGAACCCCAGGGGAAGTATTGGGCCTTAGTGGGCCTCAGGGGAGAGAGAGGGAAGCAGCCCAGGAGGTGGCATGCCCCTCCCATGGGGAGTCCGAATTGGACTAGGAGAGGGCGGTGATACGTCTCCGTCGTATCTATAATTTTTGATTGTTCCATGCCAATATTATTCAACTTTCATATACTTTTGGCAACTTTTTATACTATTTTTGGGACTAACATATTGATCCAGTGCCCGGTGCCAGTTCCTGTTTGTTGCATGTTTTATGTTTCGCAGAAACCTAATATCAAACGGAATCCAAACGGGATAAAGCCAGACGGAGAATTATTTTGGAATATTTGGGATTTTCCGGAGGAAGAATCAACGCGAAACAGTGTTCGAGGTGGCCACAAGACATGGGGCATGCCCACCCCCTGGGCGCGCCTGGCACTCGCGTGGGCCACCCGTAAGGCAGTTGACGCTCTCCTTTTTCCGCAAGAAAGCTAATTTTATGAGAAAAATCTGGGCGAAAGATTCACCCCAATCGGAGTTATGGATCTCCGGATATAAAAGAAACGGTGAAGGGGAAGGATCTGGGAACGCAGAAACAGGGAGAGACAGAGAGATAGATCCAATCTCGGAGGGGCTCTCGCCCCTCCCAAGCCATGGGAGCCGAGGACCAGAGGGGAAACCCTTTTCCCATCTAGGGAGAAGGTCAAGGAAGAAGAAGAATAAGAAGGGGGGCTCTCTCCCCCTTGCTTCCGGTGGCGCCGGAACGCCGCCGGGGGCCATCATCATCACCGCAATCTTCACCAACACCTCCGCCATCTTCACCAACATCTGCATCACCTTCCCCCCTCTATCTACAGCGGTCCACTCTCCCGCAACACGCTGTACCCTCTACTTGAACATAGTGCTTTATGCTTCATATTATTATCCAATGATGTGTTGCCATCCTATGATGTCTGAGTAGATTTTCATTATCCTATTGGTGGTTGATGAATTGCTATGATTGATTTAATTTGCTTGTGGTTATGTTGCTGTCCTTTGGGGCCCATCATATGAGCGCGCGCGTGGATCACACCATAGGGTTAGTTGTCTGTTGATAGGACTATGTATTGGAGGGCTAGAGTGACAGAAGCTTCAACCTAGCATAGAAATTGATGCATACGGTATTGAAGGGGGACCAATATATCTTAATGCTATGGTTGGGTTTTACCTTAATGAACGTTAGTAGTTGCGGATTCTTGCTAATAGTTCCAATCATAAGTGCATAGAATTCCAAGTCAGGGATGACATGCTGGCAGTGGCCTCTCCCACATAAAACTTGCTATCGGTCTAATAAAGTAGTCAATTGCTTAGGGACAATTCCACAACTCCTACCACCACTTTTCCACACTCGCTATATTTACTTTATTGAATCTTTATCTGAACAACCCCTACTTTTTATTTACCTGTTCTTTATTATCTTGCAAACCTATCCTATCACACCTACAAAGTACCTCTAGTTTCATACTTGTTCTAGGTAAAGCGAACGTCAAGCGTGCATAGAGTCGTATCAGTGGCCAATAGGACTTGAGAGAGTATTTTTTCTACCTTTAGCTCCTCGTTGGGTTCGACACTCTTACTTATCGAAAGAGGCTACAACTATCCGGTATACTTGCGGGTTATCAAGACCTTTTTCAGGCGCCGTTACCGGGGAGTCATAGCTTGGGGTGAATATTCTCGTGTGTGCTTGTTTTCTTTATCACTAAGGAATTTTTATTTGCTGTTCTAAGTTGTTCTCTATCTTTAGTTATGGATATGGAACACGAAATACCAAAAAAATTAAGTGTACTTGCTACTCATGGAGATGGGGTAACTCCTAAAACCCTCGTTTCTCATTATGTGAGAGATATTATGTACTACTTTGATAATCTTGAGAAAACCCCATTCAACTTTATAATGGGAGACACATTGGATCAACGTGAATACTTTAGGGATTATCGCTTTACACAAAAAGGGAAACTATTATGGGATCAAATTAATATGTTGCGTTGGTATGCTCGGGATCTATGCTTGAGATATGATTATAATTGTTGCTCTAGGATGAAGGCTCCGCACCTTCCCTTTTCATGCAAATTTAATGATAATGAAACCTTAGCTTCTTATGATAATGGTATATATGATTACTATGATGTTGAACAAATAGAAGAATTTGTTGCTTTTGAGGCTGCTTATGAAATTGAATCTTTGATTGAAAAGTATGAAGCTTTTGATGATGATGGTGTTTATAGGCCTGAAAATTTTGCTATACTTAGATATTGCTATGAAAATTATGAATACAATTACAATATTAATGCATTTATTGAGAAAGTCTCCGCTGTCCAAGAAGAGAATAATATTTTGCAGGAAGCTATGGAAGAAGAAATTAATGAAACTGTGAGCTCATTGGATGAAAAAGATGATGAGGAGAGCGAAGAACAAAAGGAGGAAGAGCGGATTGATCACCCGTGACCACCTTCTAATGAGATTAACTCTTCAACTCATACATTGTTTAATTCCCCTTCGTGCTTACCGAAGGATGATTGCTATGATCCCTTGAATTTGCCTGAAATATCCCTTTTTGATGATGCTTGCTATGCTTGTGGCCAAGATGCCAATATGAATTATGCTTATGGAGATGAACTTGCTATAGTTCCTTATGTTAAACATGAAATTGTTGCTATTGCACCCACACATGATAATCCTATTATCTTTTTGAATTCTCCCAACTACACTATA
The DNA here is from genome assembly GCF_018294505.1 of Triticum aestivum. NCBI lineage: Eukaryota > Viridiplantae > Streptophyta > Magnoliopsida > Poales > Poaceae > Triticum > Triticum aestivum. The sequence goes on from NC_057800.1 coordinate 55,692,629, forward strand.
TCGGAGAAGTTTGTGCTTATTAAGGATTACATTGATGGGTTGCCTTTTACGGTTGCACGTGATGATTTTGATGAATATAATATGCATGTGCTTGCTGCTCCTACTTGCAATTATTATGAGAGAGGAACTACATCTCCACCTCTCTATGTATCCAATATGATAAAATTGCAAGAAACTGCTTATACTATGCATTGGCCTTTACTTTATGTGCATGAATTGTTCTTTTATGACATGCCGATGCATAGGAAGAGAGTTAGACTTCGTTGTTGCATGATATATGTTACTTTTTGCTCACTACTAAATTACAAATCATTGTTAATTAAAATTGGCTTTGATATACCTTGGGATCCGGGTGGATCCATTACTTGAGCACTATATGCCTAGCTTAATGGCTTTAAAGAAAGCGCTGCTAGGGAGACAACCCGGAAGTTTTAGAGTCATTTATTTCTGTTGAGTTCTTTCATATAGTTTAAAAAAAAGAGGGTAACCCAAAAACTTTTCAAAAAGGAAAGTGAAAGTGAGAAAGACAAGCATTGTTGTAGTGGGAGAGCTCCTTGAACTTTGTTCATGCTCACAGAAACTTTGTGAATCTTGATTACAGAGACTTTTCATCAAAAATAATTATCCCCTTGTACAATTCCATTGTATTATAAAAATAATGTGCCATGGTTTGCCTTTAGGATGTTTACAATGCTTGTTGGTTTGTACGGTGCAGGACAGAAACTTTGGCTGTAGTGCGAGATTTTACATTTTTAACTGGAACGTCAATTGGTTCTGATTCCTTTTTCACTATCTTGCTATACAACTTGTTTGTTTTTCGTAATTTTGGTAGAATTTTTGGGGTACCAGAAGTATGGTGGATGTTTAGATTGCTATAGACTGTTCTGTTTTTGACAGATTCTGTTTTTGATGCATAGTTTACTTGTTTTGATGAAACTATCAATTTATATTAGTGGATTAAGCCATGAAAAAGTTATTTACAGTAGACACAATGCAAAAACAAAATATGAATTGGTTTGCAACAGTACTTAGAGAGGTGATTTGCTTTATTATACTAACGGATCTTACCGAGTTTTTTGTTGAAGTTTTGTGTGGATGAAGTGTCTAAACGAGGAGGTCTCGATATGAGGAAAAGGAAGAGAGGCAAGAGCTCAAGCTTGGGGATACCCGAGGCACCCCAAGTAAATATTCAAGGAGACTCAAGCGTCTAAGCTTGGGGATGCCCCGGAAGGCATCCCCTCTTTCTTCAACAAGTATCGGTATGTTTTCGTATTCGTTTCGTTCGTGCATTATGTGCAAGTCTTGGAGCGTCTTTTGCATTTATTTTTCACTTTTCTTTTATGCACCATGCTGGTATGAGATAGTCCTTGGTTGATTTATAGAATGCTCATTGCACCTCACTTAAATCTTTTGAGTATGGCTTTATAGAATGCTTCATGTGCTTCACTTATATCATTTGAAGTTTGGATTGCTTATTTCTCTTCATGTAGACAACTGCCATTTGTAGAATACTCTTTTGCTTCACTTATAATTGTTAGAGCATGGGCATATCTTTTGTAGAAAGAATTAAACTCTCTTGCTTCACTTATATCTATTTAGAGAGATGACAGGAATTGGTTAGTCATAAAATCCTACATAAAACTTGTAGATCAGTGAATATGATATGTTTGATTCCTTGCAATAGTTTTGCGATATAAAGGTGGTGATATTAGAGTCGTGCTAGTTGAGTAATTGTGAAATTGAGAAATACTTGTGTTGAGGTTTGCAAGGCCGGTAGCATGCACGTATGGTGAACCGTTATGTAACGAAGTTGGAGCATGAGGTGTTTTTTGATTGTCTTCCTTATGAGTGGCAGTCGGGGACGAGTGATGGTCTTTTCCTACCAATCTATCCCTCTAGGGGCATGCGTAGTAGTATTTTGCTTCGAGGGCTAAGTAGACTTTTGCAATAAGTATATGAGTTCTTTATGACTAATGTGAGTCCATGGATATACGCACACTCACCCTTCCACTTTGCTAGCCTCTATTGTGCCGCGCAACTTTCGCCGGTATCATGAACCCATTATTTACCTTCCTCAAAACATCCACCATACCTACCTATTATGGCATTTCCATATCCATTCCGAGATATATTGCCATGCAACTTTCCACAGTTCTGTTATTATGACACGTTCCATCATTGTCATATTGCTTTGCATGATCGTAAGACAGCTAGCATGATGTTTTCCTGGCTTGTCCGTTTTTTGATGTCATTGCTATGCTAGATCATTGCACATCCCGGTACACCGCCGGAAGCATTCATATAGAGTCATATCTTTGTTCGAGATATCGAGTTGTAATATTGAGTTGTAAGTAAATAAAAGTGTGATGATCATCATTATTAGGGCATTGCCCCAGTGAGGAAAGGATGAAGGAGACTATGATCCCCACAAGTCGGAATGAGACTCCGGACTTTATGAAAAATAAAAGAGGACAAAGAAGCCCAAATAAAAAAAGAGGCCAAAGAAGCCCACCAAAAAGAAAGAAACAAATAAAAAAATGAAAAATAAAAGAAAACGAATGAGAGAAAAAGAGAGAAGGGGAAATGTTACTATCCTTTTACCACACTTGTGCTTCAGAGTAGCACCATGTTCTTCATATAGAGAGTCTCTTGATTTATAACTTTCATATACTAGTGGGAATTTTCATTATAGAACTTGGCTTGTATATTCCGATGATGGGATTCCTCAAACGTCTGAGGTCTTCATGAGCAAGCAAGTTGAATGCACACCCACTTAGTTTCCAGTTTGAGCTTTCATACACTTATAGCTCTTAGTGCATCCGTTGCATGGCAATCCCTACTCACTCACATTGATATCTATTGATGGGCATCTCCATAGCCCGTTGATACGCCTAGTTGATGTGAGACTATCTTCTCTCTTTTTGTCCTCACAACCACCACCATATACCACCATAGTGCTATGTCCATGGCTTGCGCTCATGTATTGCGTAAGAGTTGAAAAAGTTGAAGCGCGTTAAAAAGAATGAACCAATTGCTCGGCTCGTCATCGGGGTTGTGCATGATTTGAATGCTTTATGTGATGACGATGGAGCATAGCGAGACTATATGATTTTGTAGGGATGAGCTTTCTTTGGCTATGTTATTTCAATAAGACTTAATTGCTTGGTTGGTATGCTTGAAGTATTATTGTTCTTATGTCAAATGATAGACTATTGCTTTGAATCACTCGTATCTTAATATTGCCATGATTAGACATATGATCAAGATTATGCTAGGTAGCATTCCACATTAAAAATTATCTTTTTTTATCATTTACCTACTCGAGGATGAGCAGGAATTAAGCTTGGGGATGCTGACACGTCTCCGTCGTATCTATAATTTTTGATTGTTCCATGCCAATATTATTCAACTTTCATATACTTTTGGCAACTTTTTATACTATTTATGGGACTAACATATTGATCCAGTGCCTAGTGCCAGTTCCTGTTTGTTGCATGTTTTATGTTTCGTAGAAACCCAATATCAAACGGAATCCAAACAGGATAAAAATGGACGGAGAATTATTTTGGAATATTTGGGATTTTTCGGAGGAAGAATCAACGCGAAATAGTGTCCGAGGTGGCCACGAGATAGGGGGGCGCGCCCACCCCCCTGGGCGCGCCTGGCACTCTCGTGGGCCACCCGTAAGGTGGTTGATGCTCTTCTTTTGCCGCAAGAAAGCTAATTTTATGAGAAAAATCTGGGCGAAAGATTCACCCCAATCGGAGTTACGGATCTCCGGATATAAAAGAAACGGTGAAGGGGAAGGATCTGGGAACGCAGAAACAGGGAGAGACAGAGAGATAGATCCAATCTCGGAGGGGCTCTCGCCCCTCCCAAGCAATGGGAGCCAAGGACCAGAGGGGAAACCCTTCTCCCATCTAGGGAGAAGGTCAAGGAAGAAGAAGAAGAAGGGGGGCTCTCTCCCCCTTGCATCCGGTGGCGCCGGAATGCCGCCGGGGGCCATCATCATCACCGCAATCTTCACCAACACCTCCGCCATCTTCACCAACATCTCCATCACCTTCCCCCTCTATCTACGGCGGTCCACTCTCCCGCAACCCGCTGTACCCTCTACTTGAACATAGTGCTTTATGCTTCATATTTTATCCAATGATGTGTTGCCATCCTATGATGTCTGAGTAGATTTTCGTTGTCCTATTGGTGGTTGATGAATTGCTATGATTGATTTAATTTGCTTGTGGTTATGTTGCTGTCCTTTGGTGCCCATCATATGAGCGCGCGCGTGGATCACACCATAGGGTTAGTTGTATGTTGACAGGACTATGTATTGGAGGGCTAGAGTGACAGCAGCTTCATCCTAGCATAAAAATTGATGCATACGGGATTGAAGGGGGACCAATATATCTTAATGCTATGGTTGGGTTTTACCTTAATGAATGTTAGTAGTTGTGGATTCTTGCTAATAGTTCCAATCATAAGTGCATAGAATTCCAAGTCAGGGATGGCATGCTAGCAGTGGCCTCTCCCACATAAAACTTGCTATCGATCTAGTAAAGTAGTCAATTTCTTAGGGACAATTCCACAACTCCTACCACCACTTTTCCACACTCGCTATATTTACTTTATTGCATCTTTATCTGAACAGCCCCTACTTTTTATTTACGTGTTCTTTATTATCTTGCAAACCTATCCTAGCACACCTACAAAGTACCTCTAGTTTCATACTTGTTCTAGGTAAAGCGAACATCAAGCATGCGTAGAGTCGTATCAGTGGCCAATATAACTTGAGAGAGTATTTGTTCTACCTTTAGCTCCTCGTTGGGTTCGATACTCTTACTTATCGGAAGAGGCTACAACTATCCCATATACTTGCGGGTCATCAGGGGGCGCGGCCCCTCTTTCCCTCTCCCTCTCCCTCTCCCTCTCCTTCCTTCCCCCTTCCCCCTTCCTAGTAGGACTAGGAAAGGATGAATCCTACTCCTACTAGGAGGAGGATTCCTCCTCTCCTTGGGGCGTACCAAGGCCGGCAGGCCCCCCCCTTGCTCCTTTATATATGGGAGCGGGGGGGGGGGGGAGGGGGGCACCCTAAGACAGAAGTTGATTGTTCCAAGCCGTGTGCGGTGCCCCCCTCCACCATATTCCACCTCAGTCATATCGTAGTGGTGCTTAGGCGGAGCCCTGCATTGGTAACTTCATCATCATCGTCATCACGCCGTCGTGCTGACGAAACTCTCCCTCGGCCTCAACTGGATCAAGAGTACAAGGGACGTCATCGAGCTGAACGTGTCTTGAACATGGAGGTGTCGTACGTTCGGTGCTAGGATTGGTCGGATCGTGAAGACGTACGACTACATCAACCGCATTGATATAACGCTTCCGCTTTCGGTCTACGAGGGTACGTGGACACACTCTCCCCGCTCGTTGCTATGCATCACCATGAACTTGCGTGTGCGTAGGATTTTTTTTTGAAATTACTACGTTCCCCAACATTCGATGATGGGCTTCCTCAAATGCCCGAGGTCTTCATGAGCAAGCAAGTTGGATGCACACCCACTTAGTTTTTCAGTTTGAGCTTTCATACACTTATAACTCTTAGTGCATCCGTTGCATGGCAATCCCTACTCCTCGCATTGACATCAATTGACGGGCATCTCCATAGCCTATTGATTAGCCGCGTCGATGTGAGACTTTCTTCCCGTTTTGTGTTCTCCACACAACCTCCACCATCATATTCTATTCCACCTATAGTGCTATATCCATGGCTCATGCTCATGTATTGCATGAAAGTTGAAAAGGCTTGAGAACATTAAACGTATGAAACAATTGCTTGGCTTTTCATCGGGGTTGCGCATGATGAAATACTTTGTGTGATGAAGATGGAGCATAGCCAGACTATATGATTTTGTAGGGATAACTTTCTTTGGCCATGTTATTTTGAGAAAGACATGATTGCTTTATTAGTATGCTTGAAGTATTATTGTCTTTATGTCAAATGATAGACTATTGCTTTGAATCACTCGTGTCTTAATATTCATGCCATGATTAGATTATATGATCAAGATTATGCTAGGTAGCATTCCACATCAAAAATTATCTTTTTTATCATTTACCTACTCGAGGATGAGCAGGAATTAAGCTTGGGGATGCTGATACGTCTCCGTCGTATCTATAATTTTTGATTGTTCCATGCCAATATTCTACAACTTTTGCATACTTTTGGCAACAATTTATATGATTTTCTTGGACTAACATATTGATCCAGTGCCCAGTGCCAGTTCTTGTTTGTTGCATGTTTTTTGTTTCGCAGAAAATCCATATCAAACGGAGTCCAAACGCTATAAGAACCTAGGGAGGTTTTTTTTGGAATATATGTGAATTTTGGGAAGTGAAATCGACACGAGACGATGCCCGAGGCGGCAACAAGGCAGGGGGCGCGCCTGATAACCACAAGTATATGGGATCGCAACAGTTCTCGAGGGTAGAGTATTCAACCCAAATTTATAGATTCAACACAAGGGGAGCCAAACAATACTTGCAAGTATTAGCAGCTGAGTTGTCAATTCAACCACACCTGGAGATTAATTATCTGCAGCAAAGTGATCAGTAGCAAAGTAGTATGATAGTTGTGATAATAGTAGCGACATCAATAGTAATGGTAATGGTTATGGAAATAGTTTTGTAACAAGTGTAGCAGTAACAATAGCAGTAGTAACTTAGCAAGAACAATATAAGAGAAATTCATAGGCATCGAATCGGAAATTTGTTGGATGATATTCATCATGTTACACTCATAAGCTAGGGCGATACGGCACTAGCTCCAGTTCATAAATATAATGTAGGCATGCATTCCGTGAATAGTCATACGTGCTTATGGAAAGAACTTGCATGGCATCTTTCGTCCTACCCTCCCGTGGCAGCGAGGTCCATAAGGAAACTAAGGGATGTTTTGGCCTCCTTTTAATAGAGAACCGGAATAAAGCATTAACACATGGTGAATACATGAACTCCTCAAACTACGATCATCACCGGGAGTGGTCGCGACTATTGTCACTCCGGGGTTACCGGATCATAACATGTAGTAGGTGACTATAACTTGCAAGATCGGATCTAGAACATGGATAAAATGATGATAACATAAATGGTTCAGATCTGAAATCATGGCACCCGGGCCCAAAGTGACAAGCATTATGTTGGGGAACATAGTAATTACAATTTTTTCCTACGATCACGCAAGATCTATCCAGGAGAAGCATAGCAACGAGCGGGGAGAGTGTGTCTACGTACCCTCGTAGACCGAAAGCAGAAGCGTTTAGTAACGCGGTTGATGTATTCGAATGTCTTTGTGATCCAACCGATCCAAGTACCAAATGTACGACACCTCTGCGATCAGCACATGTTCAGCTCGATGACGTCCCTCGAACTCTTGATACAGTTGAGGCCGAGGGAGAGTTCCGTCAGCACGACGGCGTGACGACGATGATGATGAAGTTACCGGCGCAGGCTTCAGCTAAGCACTACCGCGATATGACTGAGGTGTGTAACTCTGGAGGGGGGCACTGACGGTGTCCTGGACTAGGGGGTACTCACCATGTCGTCTCCCGATCTATTAGATTGGGCCGAGGACCCCCGTGGCCGTATACTCATGGGCCAGTTCGGATGGCTGCCGCATACAAGGAAGATTCCACAAGACTTGCCCCATCGGCGTATTCGGCTAGGACTCTTGTTATCCTAGGCCTCCGATGCATTATATAAATCGAGGCCAGGCTAGTCGATAGATACAATATACACAACTCCATATACAACAATCATACCATAGGCTAGCTTCTATGGTTTAGCCTCCTCGATCTCGTGGTAGTTCTACTCTTGTACTACCCATATCATCAATATTAATCAAGCAGGAGTAGGGTATTACCTCATCGAGAGGGCTCGAACCTGGGTAAAACATCGTGTCCCTTGTCTCCTATTACCATCCGGCCTTGACGCACAATTTGGGACCCCCTACCCGAGATCCGCCGGTTTTGACACCGACATTGGTGCTTTCATTGAGAGTTCCGCTATGTGATCGACAAAAGGATCGATGGCTCACCCGCAGATCAGCTGCGACTTCGGCATCTTCGTCACCAGCTCGACTGGTCACCTTGGTTCGACCAAGAATTGCGCCCCATGTTCGGATCACCATGTCCGGACGAGGGCCTTCATCAAACATCAACTCCGATCTCTATCAAGATCACGGTGGAATCATCTATGGAGCTCGGGGGCTCAATGTCAACATTGCCCTCAAGCGACCGTGTTGTTTTTCTGGACAGCGAACTCGTATCTGCCACCACCACCTCCTCGAGTATCGCTTTGACGATTGCTTTGGTGGAATTGTGCGTAATTGAGTCTACAACAAACCTGGAAAATTTCTTCGAGTTCCGATGGAGGAATCTCTGGCAATCCACGATATATCGAAGCCCTGTCAAATCTGGACGGGAATTTGGATGAGTTTAGGGCGTGGTGTCCAGCTTCTAGCTCGGACGTCCTTTGGAAGATCCAACCGTTGATCGGTTGCGGAATTCCTATATCAGTTCGGCTCGATCCGACCGTCCAAACTCTGGGAACCTTCCGATTAGTGTATCACTTTTCGGATCTGTTTTCTGCGCGAAAACAAATCCGACCCGAGTTCATCTTTCTTATGAACAGGATTTCGGACATCCCTTTTGAAGGAAGTTTTGTATGGGGTATTGTGTTTCGTTCCCGAACACATCCCACTAACTTTAAGATCTTTTGAACATGATCTTCAACATCATGCTGGTGTCAAACCAGTCCGGCAATATTACTCCATGGCTGCCGACCTGCGCTAGACACGTCATCACTTTAGCCGAGCTCAACTTCTTCGGATCATCATCTCGGCAAGCCGAACAAGAGTCCGGCATCACGAAGCATAAATCATCATCAACATAGCCACCCTACGGATTACACAGAGTGGGCATACCGGCATCGCCGCACGGTCGCTTCATCAAGCCGACATTGACCACGTCACGACCTGCATCGACGGGGCCGCACTATTGCTTCTTCAAGCTGGTGTCCATCACGCCGACCTACTTCGACTCATCGGCTGACATCGAGGCTTCAACATCTCGGCTGAACCGGGGGCTTCATCATCTCTTCATCAACCTACTCCGGTAACGGGTGTGCGGATCGAGTCCCAATTTTGGTAATCACCTTCCTTCGGATTGCTACAACAAATAAACCAGGTGCTATTAATCCTAGTATTTTTGCTTGTTTGGGTTCAATTTTTCCCAAGGAATTATTACTCCGGTTTGTCTATCATATGTACACAGGTCTATCAAATGGTGGCCGCATTAACGACTGTCGCATGGTGATCCGGTCAGTCTCCGTATATAGTTCGGCGGATGCCGCATCCGGAACTCAGACCAACCTGTGAATTCATGCTTTGCCACGCCCTTACCGCATCACGTCGACGCCCTGCATCGACATTGACTTCGGTGTCAGGTCATATTTCTTTTATTACTCACTTTGCATAAATTATTGATTATGCAACGATTGTTTTATTATTATTACTACTATTATCTCCGGTTTGCACTATTTTATGTGGCACAGGAAAATGATCCAGCTGGACTATATCCTTTGGCGTCACCTCGGCTGGACGGGGGGCTTCGTCAACACTTCATTACCCCATGCCGGGGACTTCGGCATCACTCTACCGGCCTGCATTGACCGTGCTATGTCACCACTTCGGAGTGCCGAGCTCTTTGCTCCGCCACCTCGGGACCGGCTTGGGGGATGGCACCTTGTCCCGCATCAAGCTCGGACCGCGTCATCAATACCGAACACATTAACCAGCTAAGTTGCCTTCATGCTCAAAGTTTTAAATTTTTAACTTGTGTTCGGCTCGACCAAGCATTATACTTTTTTGGAAAAAAGTTGCTTGTAAAAATTTTCCTTGTCCAAACTTTGTTTGTGACACACAAATTCAAGGACCCAATTCACTTGGGGGCTTCCTTTATGAAGCTTTTCCTCTTGCATATGATTATACTTGTACGGCTTCGTTCCTTGTTCGTGTATTATGCCACAATATGCACCATATTGACTTAAGCGATTTGCAAGCTGGGTTGCCTCGCTCCTGTGTTCACCCCTACGTTCCCGATTGTTTGGCTAGGGAGTAAAGGGAGCACCTCTGCGATTGTCACGATCGGATCACCCAAGCAGGACCTCAGATTGGGTGAAGCCGAAAGCTAGCACTCTTATAGTTATTCAATGATGGTCGGCACACAACGGAACTCATGAGTACAAAAAATCTATTGCACAAGTCTCATAATAACAATGAGCACCGAAGAAAGGTATCAGTGGGGGTACTATTTTCTTCGAAGATGCTTCTTACACTTCACAGTAATATAGCATAAGTTCCCTGAGCACGCTTTGTCTGTTACAGCCTTCTGGCCTGATTGCCTGGTTATTGGAAACACCGTCGATATTCTCGACCGATGGAGTACATAACACTTTTCGGTCCTTGACCGAAGAGGGAGAAGCTGACGGTCGGTTAAGACGCGTTTAAAGTTCGGTTGAACATAGATATGATATAAGTACTTCGGTACATGCAATCATTCTTCTACCCAAGTCACTTGGGGGCTCTTAAGTTTATTTGAGCCGTTTTATAATAAGTGTTCTTCTTCTTAGTCGTTGCAAAGTTTTATTATTATTTATCACTCCTTGTTTCGACACGAGTGTGCGGTCACTAGGCGGGGAGCCTAACTTCTCTCTCAAAGCCGCTAGAGTTTAGTTTGCTAAACTAGCCTAATGAGAAGTACTCCGCCCTCGGGATAGGATGTTGAAGCCGTAGGCTGACCCGCTCGAAGTCTTGAGATAGGATGTGTCATGTTAAAGGATGAAAAAAGCACTTCTTTTGTCTAAGAACAATTTTCGGATTGCCACCGAACACTTGATCTTATTCGGACGTCATGTTTTTACTGACGTTTCTTAGTTTTCCAAGCTTTTTGGCCCTTTTAAACTATTTGTGCTTTTCCAGCATTAGTCTTGCAGTGCAACACCGGACACCTTTAGGGATTCGGCAAAAACATTCTCAGATATTGCTATATATGCATCGGTTTCGAATTGTGTCTTCGGTCAATAGTTGGGTTGCCCGGCTCCTGCACTTGCTTCCTACGTTCCGTTTTGTTCGGCTAGGCGTGCAAAGGGAGAACCACTGCGATTGTGCTTCCAGCTCACATGGTTAAGCACCTTAGTGGAGAAAGCCAAAAACTGACTATGACAATAAGCATAAACTGGTCAGCGATCCGATGACTATGACGGGCCATTTATAACATTGGCCGTAGTGTTTACGGCTTGACCTCGACTGTCGCCGAACACTACCGGGGGCTATTAATTGGCCTCCCAAACTAAATCCTCGATATTTTGCTCTTACATTCGAGCTGAGGTTTCATGATCATGCTTAGCATGACAACCCAAAGAAAGGAACCGATAGTGGGACTATTTTCTTTGGAATACATTTCTTCTGTTAAACAGTAATATAACATATCTCTCTGCGTACCTTTGTTTATAAAACCGTGTGGCCAGATGGCCTTGTTTGTCGTAAATCTTTGCCCTCATAAAGGCTTTATAAAGTAGGACAAACACTCCTCGGCTACTGGCCAAGGAGGTGGAAGCCGATGGTCGGTCAACAAAGTTTTGTACAATGCGGATCCGAGCATTAATGACGTAAAGTACTTGGATACATAGAGTCATTACACATAATTTGTGATTTTACTATGAATATTGATCCTTAATTCGGCCACCCGTGCCCGCATTAAGGCTCAGGGGCTACTGGGCTTCGGGCTTATTATTTACAAATATTACAGGGGCACATCGATCCCCTGATCTGGTGTTGCCACCCGACCAGTGTCTCGGGGGCTACTGCATTGCTTGTCCAATGCAGAAAATTTTATGTGCAATATAGTTTCCGAGGAGATTTTGATCCTCAGGTTGGTCGGCCGCACCCAACCTGAGTCTTGAGGACTGAGAACGCCGCTTTTGTGTCCCAAAGTATTCTGCCGAGCTAGGACTTGATCCTTAGGCCGATTTTGCAAATCAACCTGAGTCTCAGCGGCTACTGGGATCAGCGGTCTTATGTCATCCTTCATGTGCATCTTGGGTTTTAGACCGATACACACCTTGAGGGCTATTGACTATATATCTCGGCAGAGAATAAATTGCACCAATAAAAAATATTGACAAAAAATCGGCCCATAGTCGGGGTGGTGCACCACCTCGGAAGCAGTCCGGCATAAAGCTCGGGCGCTAGTGGCTGGCTCCATAGAGGGCATTTCCGGTATTAAGCTCGGCTAAACTCCTTCAACTTTTTTGAACCAAGGTGATATGACACCTCGGATATAGTCCAGCGTTGGAGCTCGGATATACAGTCCGGCGTTGGAGCTCGTATACATAGTCCGGCGTTGGAGCTCGGATACATTCCGGTGCTAGAGCTGGGAAACGGTCCGGCGTTGGTGCTCGGCTGCAAAAGATACCTCGAATGTAGTCCGGCGTTGGAGCTACGCAAGAGGACCCTGCCTCCCGGGAACAACTTCAAACCCGAGGTGTGGCACAAAAATAAACAAGGCATTGATAAAGGCCGGAAACTTAAAGGGGCTCCTCGGATACCCAACGTGTAAACTCGTCGAATGCATTCCGGCGATCCTCAAGATCGAAGATAAAGAAGATTTGTTGAACCAGTTTTCAAGACCGGCAACCGAAGATGAAGAACAGTTCGGAAGAATCGAGGAGCATCCCTAACTTGAAGACCGGTTCAGGGGGCTACTGACGGTGTCCTGGACTAGGGGGTACTCACCACGTCTTCTCCCGATCTATTAGATTGGGCCGAGGACCCCCGTGGCCGTATACTCATGGGCCAGTTCGGATGGCTGCCGCATACAAGGAAGATTCCACAAGACTTGGCGATCAAGACAAGGACTTCTCCCCACCGGCGTATTCGGCTAGGACTCTTGTTATCCTAGGCCTCTGGTGCATTATATAAACCGAGGCCAGACTAGTCGATAGATACAATATACACAACTCCATATACAACAATCATACCATAGGCTAGCTTCTAGGGTTTAGCCTCCTTGATCTCGTGGTAGATCTACTCTTGTACTACCCATATCATCAATATTAATCAAGCAGGAGTAGGGTATTACCTCCATCGAGAGGGCCCGAACCTGGGTATAACATCGTGTCCCTTGTCTCCTGTTACCATCCGGCCTTGACGCACAGTTCGGGACCCCCTACCCAAGATCCGCCGGTTTTGACACCGACAGGCACCGCACACGGCTAAAGATCAACTTCTGTGTCTATGGGGTGCCCCTCCCCCGTATATAAAGGAGGGGAGGAGGAGGCCGGCCAGCCCTAGGGTGCGCGCCCAAGGAGGGGACTCCTACTAGGACTCCAAGTCCTAGTAGGATTCAACCAAGAGGGAGAGAGGGGGAAGGAAGGAGAGGGAGAGAAGGAGAAGGAAGGGGGGGGGGCGCCGCCCCCTTCCCTTGTCCAATTCGGACTGCAAGGGGGGGGCTGCCCTGGCTGCCCTCCTCTCTCTCTGATAAGGCCCATTGTGGCCCATTATTTCCCCTAGGGGGTTCCGGTAACCCCTCCGACACTCCGATTTTACGCGAAACCATCCGGAACACTTCAGGTGTCTGAATAACATGATCCAATATGTCAATCTTTATTTCTCGACCATTTCAAGACTCCTCGTCATGTCCGTGATCTCATCTGGGACTCCGAACAACCTTCAATCATCAAATCACATAAACTCATAATACGAATCGTCATCGAACATTAAGCGTGCGGACCCTACGGGTTCGAGAACTATGTATACATGACTGAGACACATCTCCGGTCAATAACCAATAGAGGAACCTGGATACTCATATTGGTTCCTACATATTCTACGAAGATCTTTATCAGTCAAACCGCATAACAACATACGTTGTTCCCTTCATCATCCGTATGTTACTTGCCTGAGATTCGATCGTCGGTATCACCATACCTAGTTCAATCTCGTTACCGACAAGTCTCTTTACTCATGCTGTAATGCATCATCCCGCAACTAAATCGTTAGTCACATTTCTTGCAAGCTTATAGTGATGTGCATTATCGAGAGGGCTAGAGATACCTCTCTGACAATCGGAGTGACAAATCCTAATCTCGATCTATGACAACTCCACAAACACCATCGGAGACACCTGTAGAGCATCTTTATAATCACCCAGTTACGTTGTGATGTTTGATAGCACACTAAGTGTTCCTCCGGTATTCGGGAGTTGCATAATTTCATAGTCATAGGAACATGTATAAGTCATGAAGAAAGCAATAGCAATAAACTAAATGATCATAGTGCTAAGCTAACGGATGGGTCTTGTCCATCACATCATTCTCTAATGATGTGATCCTGTTCATCAAATGACAAAACATGTCTATGGCTAGGAAACTCAACCATCTTTGATTAACGAGCTAGTCAAGTAGAGGCATACTAGGGACACTCTATTTGTCTATGTATTCACACATGTACTAAGTTTCCGGTTAATACAATTCTAGCATGAATAATAAAAATTTATCATGATATAAGGAAATATAAATAACAACTTTATTATTGCCTCTAGGGCATATTTCCTTAAGTCTCCCACTTGCACTAGAGTCAATAATCTAGATTACATAGTAATGATTCTAACACCCATGGAGTCGTGGTGCTGATCATGTTTTGCTCATGAGAGAGGCTTAGTCAATGGGTCTGCAACATTTAGATCTGTATGTATCTTGCAAATCTCTATGTCCCCTTCCGACACTTGATGATGGATGGAATTGAAGCGTCTTTTATGTGCTTGGTTCCCTTGTGAAATTTGGATTCCTTGGCCAAGGATATTGCTCTAGTATTGTCACAAAAGTTTTCATTGGACCCAATGCACTAGGTATGACACCTAGATCGGATATGAACTCCTTCATCCAGATTCCTTCATTTGCTGCTTCCGAAGCAGCTATGTACTCCGCTTCACACGTAGATCCCGCCACGACGCTTTGCTTAGAACTGCACCAACTGACAACTCTGCCGTTCAATATATACACGTATCCGGTTTGTGACTTAGAGTCATCCGGATCAGTGTCAAAGCTTGCATCGACGTAACCATTTACGACGAGCTCTTTGTCACCTCCATAAATGAGAAACATATCCTTAGTCCTCTTCAGGTATTTCAGGATATTCTTGACCGATGTCCAGTGATCCACTACTAGATTACTTTGGTACCTCCCTACTATACTTATATCAAGGCACACATCAGGTCTGGTACACAACATTGCATACATGATAGAACCTATGGCTGAAGCATAGGGAATGACTTTCATTTTCTCTCTATCTTCTACAGTGGTCGGGCATTGAGTCTCACTCAACTTCACACCCATTAACATAGGCAAGAACCCTTTCTTTGACTGGTCCATTTTGAACTTCTTCAAAATCTTATCAAGGTATGTGCTTTGTGAAAATCCAATTAAGCGTCTTTATCTATCTCTATAGATCTTGATGCCCAATATGTAAGCAGCTTCACCGAGGTCTTTCATAGAAACACTTTTATTCAAGTATCCCTTTATGCTATCCAGAAATTCTATATCATTTCCAATCAACAGTCATCCACATATAATATTAGAAATGCTATAGAGCTCCCACTCACTTTCTTGTAAATACAGGCTTCTCCAAAAGTCTGTATAAAAACCATATGCTTTGATCACACTATCAAAACGTTTATTCCAACTCTGAGAGGCTTGCACCAGTCCATAAATGGATCGTTGGAGCTTGCACACTTTGTTAGCATCCTTTGGATCGATAAAACCTTCTGGTTGCATCATATACAACTCGTCTTCCAGAAATCCATTCAGGAATGCCGTTTTGACATCCATTTGCCAAATTTCATAATCATAAAATGCGACAATTACTAACATGATTCAGACAGACTTAAGCATCGCTACGGGTGAGAAAGTCTCATCATAGTCAACTCCTTGAACTTGTCGAAAATCATTCGCAACAAGTTGACCTTTGTAGACAGTAACATTACCACAGTCTTCTTCTTGAAGATCCATTTATTCTCTATGGCTTTCTGATCATCGGGCAAGTCAACCAAAGTCCACACTTTGTTCTCATACATGGATCCCATCTCAGATTTCATGGCCTCAAGCCATTTCGCGGAATCTGGGCTCATCATCGCTTCCACATAGTTCGTAGGTTCGTTATGGTCTAGTAACATGATGTCCAGAATAGGATTACCCTACCACTCTGGTGCGGATCTTACTCTGGCTGAGCTACGAGGTTCAGTAGTAACTTGGTCTGAAGTTTCATGATCATCATCATTAGCTTCCTCACTAATTGGTGTAGGAATCACTAGAACTATTTTCTGTGATGAACTACTTTCCAATTCGGGAGAAGGTACAATTACCTCATCAAGTTCTACTTTCCTCCCACTCATGTCTTTTGAGAGAAACCCGTTCTCTAGAAAAGATCCATTCTTAGCAACGAATATCTTGCCTTCGGATCTGTGATAGAAGGTGTACCCAACAGTCTCCTTTGGGTATCCTATGAAGACACATTTCTCTTATTTGGGTTCGAGCTTATCAGGTTGAAGCTTTTTCACATAAGCATCGCAGCCCCAAACTTTAAGAAATGACAACTTGGTTTTCTTGCCAAACCACAGTTCATAAGGTGTCGTCCAAATGGATTTAGATGGTGCCCTATTTAACGTGAATGCAGCCGTCTCTAAATCATAACCCCAAAACGATAGCGGTAAATCAGTAAGAGACATCATAGATCGCACCATATCTAATAAAGTGCGGTTACAGCGTTCAGACACACCATTACGCTGTGGTGTTCCAGGTGGCGTGAGTTGTGAAACTATTCCACATTGTTTCAAATGAACACCAAACTTGTAACTCAAATATTCTCCTCCCCGATTAGATCGTAGCAATTTTATTTTCTTGTTATGATGATTTTCCACTTCACCCTGAAATTCTTTGAACTTTTTTCAGACTTATGTTTCATCAAGTAGATATAACCATATCTGCTCAAATCATCTGTGAATGTCAGAAAATTACGATACCCGCCGCGAGCCTCAACACTCATCGGACTACATACATCAGTATGTATTATTTCCAACAAGTCTGTTGCTCGCTCCATAGTTCCGGAGAACGGAGTCTTAGTCATCTTGCCCATGAGGCATGGTTCGCAAGCATCAAGTGATTCATAATCAAGTGATTCCAAAAGCCCATCAACATGGAGTTTCTTCATGCGCTTTACACCAATATGACCTAAACGACAGTGCCACAAATAAGTTGCACTATCGTTATTAAACTTATAACTTTTGGCTTCAATACTATGAATATGTGTGTCACTACTATCGAGATTCAACAAAAATAGACCACTCATCAAGGGTGCATGACCACAAAAGATATTACTCATATAAATAGAACAACCATTATTCTCTGATTTAAATGAATAACCATCTCACATCAAACAAGATCTAGATATAATGTTCATGCTTAACGATGGCACCAAATAACAATTATTCAGGTGTAAAACTAATCCCGAAGGTAGATGTATAGGTAGCATGCCGACGGCGATCACATCGACTTTGGAACCATTTCCCACGCGCATCGTCACCTCGTCCTTAGCCAATCTTCGTTTAATCTGTAGCCCCTGTTTCGAGTTGCAAATATGAGCATCAGAACCAGTATCAAATACGCAGACGCTACTACGAGTATTAGTAAGGTACACATCAATAACATGTATATCAAAACCTTTCACTTTGCCATCCTTCTTATCCGCCAAATACTTGGGGCAGTTCCACTTCCAGTGACTAGTCCCTGTCGGTGTCAAAACCGGCGGATCTCGGGTAGGGGATCCCGAACTGTGCGTCTAGGTGGATGGTAACATGAGACAAGGGACACAATGTTTTTACCCAGGTCCAGGCCCTCTTGATGGAGGTAAAACCCTACGTCCTGCTTGATTAATATTGATGATATGGGTAGTACAAGAGTAGATCTACCACGGGATCAAGGAGGCTAAACCCTAGAAGCTAGCCTATGGTATGATTGTTGTATGTTGTCCTACGGACTAAAACCCTTCGGTTTATATAGACACTAGAGAGGGTTAGGGTTACACAAAGTCGGTTACAATGGTAGGAGATCTAAATATCCGCATCGCCAAGCTTGCCTTCCACGCCAAGGAAAGTCCCATCCGGACACGGGACGAAGTCTTCAATCTTGTATCTTCATAGTCCAGGAGTTCGGCTGAAGGTATAGTCCGGCCATCCGGACACCCCCTAATCCAGGACTCCCTCAGTAGCCCCTGAACCAGGCTTCAATGATGACGAGTCCGGCGCGCAGATTGTATTCGGCATTGCAAGGCGGGTTCCTCCTCCAAGTACTTCATAGAAGATTTTAAACACTAAGGATAGTGTCCGGCTCTGCAAACAAGTTTCCACATATTGCCATAGAGAGAATAACATTTACACAAATCTAATCTGCTGACGTATTCGGTAGCATGACATCACACTACGGCCAAGCCTTTATTCGAATCGTTTTTACTCCCCCACCTCAGCACATTTTGCAAGGCGGCTTCCTTGGCACGTCTTGTCAAAGCAGAGATCGTGTCCCCTCATTTACGGGATTCTCATCAATACGGACGTGGGTAACCCAACCGTGCCATTTATCACGGCGCTTGGGAGATAAGCGAGTTTTACCAGGCTGGTGGGGACGCATAGCCGCATCCTCCCATATAAGGGGATAAGGATCCACCTTTTTACCTACGCCTTCTTCCTCCTTTGCCTATCCATCTTCCGCGCACTCGAGCTCCAGCGCCCAAGCCCGCACTTCCCACCTCAACCTTCTCCAGCCATGTCCAGAGTGGGAGGCAAGTGGATGGTCTCCTCCGTCACGCAGGGCCATATCAAAAAACTGAGGAAGGCCGGATACTTGTCTAACGACATCGTGCACCGGCTTCCCGAAAAGGGGCAGCTCCTCCCCACCCCAAGGCCCCATGAGAGGGTAGTATTCCTTCCCCACTTCCTCCGCGGACTAGGTTTCCCACTCCACCCATTCGTCCGGGGGCTTATGTTCTATTATCGCCTGGATTTCCACGATCTGGCCCCGAACTTTGTCCTCAACATCTCGGCGTTTATCATCGTGTGTGAGGCTTTCCTCTGCATCCGCCCCCATTTCGGCCTATGGCTCAAGACTTACAACGTCAAGCCAAAGGTGGTGCGCGGCAACCAGGCGGAGTGCGGTGGTGCCATGGCGGGCAAGATGGCCAACGTCCTGTGGCTCGAGGGCTCCTTTGTGGAGACCCTGAAGGGGTGGCAGTCTGGGTGGTTTTACATCACCGAGCCGCACGATCCGGAATCGATCGCAGCCCCTGAGTTCCGGTCCGGACCCCCCACGCGGCTCACGTCCTGGAAAGAGATGGGCCTGTCATGGGGCTACAAAGAAGAGGTGACTGGACTGCAAACATGCATCCAAACCCTGGTGAACAAGCAGCTCAAGCTTGTCAATGTAGTCCAGGTTATGCTCGTCTGCCGGATCCTCCCGTGTCAACAACAGGCCTTCAATCTGTGGGAGTTCGACCCGGCGCAGCACCAAACTTTGGGCAGGCTCTTTGACACGACGTACGAAGATGTCTAGAAGGTGCTATTCAAGGGTGCCGAGGCTCCCGCATCCGCCTCCGAGGATCGCGGATTCAGCACACAGCATTAAGCTAGTGCGGTGAGCTATTTTTACCTTTTACAGGATGTTAGTTTTTCATAGTCTGACTCTATGCGGGATCTAAGCTCCCTTACCTTTTGACAGGATTGGCAGGTGAAGTACGGACAGATCGACTGTCCGGCTCCCTTGCCCGAAGACCCAGCCAATGCTCGTTTAGTGAAGCTGCTGGTTCCGGCACCCTATGTGGTGCCGGAGAAGAAGGCCAAGAAGAAGGCCACAGGGACTCGAAAGAGTGCCCGGCGTCTGGAGGTGTCGGATTCATCATCCGACAAATCCGAGACGCGCTCCTCCCGTGAAAACGAGGAGGAGGAAGAAGAACCCTCTCCCCCTCCAGCGGGGGGAGGAAATAAGAGAAAGGCCGCCCCAACAGGGGAGGCCGAGGGGTCCAGGGAGGGGAGAACCCCTCCTCCGGACTACTCCACCGACGCCGACGACGGCGAAGAGGAGTGGCCACACAGGGCCAAGCGCCCGGCGAGATCGTAAGTTATTCGGATGCCGGAGCAATTTATAGTACTCTTTTATGGCACATCCTTTCCTTATGTCGAATATGACCAGGCAGTCCGCCCAGATCCGGGCTCGACGAGTCGTCGAGCGGCTCCCTGGGTTCGTCGGATGTGAATTCCCTTCCGACGGCTACCTCCCCCCGCCCTACGGACGACGCCGAAGTGTTGTCCCAACAAGTTCCAAGCCAGGAGGAGGTGGTCCTAGAGGAGCCGCAAGGCAAGCTCCCGGACTCCAGGAGTAAAGGGGACAAGACCCCCCAGGGCTCCAAGTCCGGCTTTGAGCCGGACACCGCGCCGGAATCCTCAACGGTTCCGGAGTGCGGCAGGCGAACTCCTTCCAAGAGGAGCTAGCCTACTGAGCCGGTGGCCCCCGTCCAACCGGAGGCACCGGACAATCTGCTGGAGGTGCTTAAGGCCGCCTCCATCGACGAGGAGCACCGCACTATTATGAGTGTGGTGATCCAGAAGGTTCAGTCCGCCAAGAGCGGACTGACTGAAGCTTGTGCCAGCCTTCTAACAGGCTTTGAGGTAAGTAAAAATATGTAAAAATATTACCACATAGACAGTAGCCCCTGATGCTCTGTTTGGCATTCGGAAAGAAAAGACGAATAGAGGATCTAATAAAATTCGCAGGAGTCTAACAGAAAAGAGTAAATATGCGTATGCAGGCTTCACTGCTAGCGACTGCCGCACTGACTGCGGAGGTGAGCGCCCTGAAGCAGGGCCTCGAGCGGTCCGAGCAAGAGCTGAGCCTTGCCAAGCGGCAGCTCGAGGAGAAAGAAGGTAAGAGATACCTTATAGAAAAATATAAAAAAGATGCAATTGCAAAAAATGACAGGATTAACGCGGCTTATTGTAGGGGCCACAACAGAGGTGGCGACCCTCAAGCAGGCGCTGTCCGAGGCCGAAAAGAGAGCGGCCACGGAGCGCATTGAGCGGGAGAAGTATGAGGCGCAGCTCGGCGAGGTGCAGCAAGAGCTCCAGGCTCTCATGAAAAAACATGAGAGTTTGGAGCTTGACTCAAAGACGCAAGCGTCCGAGCTTGCGGCGGCCATTGAAACTGCCAAGTCTGCCAAGGCCGAAGCCCAGAAGGCCCTTTAGGAGGTGGATGTGGTGAAGAAAATAGTGGCGGGTAAGGCATTCTTTATGCAAAGCAAACATGTAAAAGTGAGTTACTTGTTACTTACCCGAATCCGGAGCTCTCCAGGAGCATTCGCAGATTTGCCCCTTAGCGTATCCGATGACGCCGCATTCTACCAAGCCGAAGAGGGCAGCTCGACAGAGAAGGTGTTCTGGTCTCAGTATGCTGAGGTCGGACACCCGGTGCCCCTGAGCGAGCAGCTGAAGCAACTAGTCGAGCTCCACAAGGTGGCCGAACAGGCCATGAAGGGCCTCATAGTTCGGCTGTGGCCTGGAGAGGCTCTGCCTGGGAGCTACTTCGGACTGGTGCGGCGGCTGGTGGAGGCCTGTCCAAGGCTCGAAGTCATCAAGCGCTCCGTCTGCATCGAAGGTGCCCGGAGGGCCCTTGCCCGCGCTAAGGTGCACTGGGTCAAGCTGGACGGTGAGAAGCTTGTGAAGGACGGGCCGCCGCTGGGGAAAGAGCATCGCAAGCCCGAGAACTATTATAAGGACGTTCTGAAGGGTGCCCGCCTTATGGCGGATGAATGTACCAGGGATGTAATTTTTGAGTAAAACTCGCTCGTATTGTCATGTGCGCTGAAACTTGTTCATATGCGCTAAGCAATGCTGTTTGAATTTAAAATATTACCTTCTGTGCGGCCGTTTATCAAAATTGAGAGATGGCGAGTCGTCGGCTTCTGCCCCCATGCCACTAGTGCTGGGGTGTTCGGGATAAACCTGAGCGCTCTTTTTCCCATGTTTGGGTCCTTCTAGGGAGGCGCTCAGCACAACGAACAAGGCAATCGGACTATAATGCTTGAACACTCTCACTTAGCCATATAATTCTATAACTTTAAATTTCGTCGAAGCCCCTAGTATTCGGAAGACCGAGTTCAGGGCGCTATCCACGCCTTTGGTCGGACAAAGCCGGCTCCTCCCTCGAAGCGGCATAAGTCTTTAAGGACTCGAAAAACCTCTCGAACAGCGACTGGTCTCTCGCTTCATCATGACAGTCAGTTTTAGCTTTCTCTACTGAGGTGCTCAACCCAGCTCAACTGGGGCACAATCGCAGTAGTTCTCCTAGTGCTACCTTAGCCGATATAGCGGAACGTAAGGCACCAAAACATAGGAGCCGGGCAAACCCAACTATTGACCCAAGACATGATTCGGAGTCGATGCACATAATGCTATAAGTTCGGGGTGCCGCACTTGTGAAAGTGTTTGGACTTTTCACACCATATTGAGGGGTACTTAAGCCCCTGGCGTATTGGCCGTACCAAAGTGTACGGGTGCAACATGTCATTAATGAACATATATGAAAGAGATTAATGCAATAATAGACAAAAGCTATGCATTGTTTATAAAAAAGGCTGCGATCAAAGCATAATGATACAAATAGTGCGATAAGCGAAAGCGGGACTATTTAACATGTCCCTTCCAGGGGCAGGCTGCGGAATAGTATGCAAAACAGGTATATTGCTCGTGATAGAGACCACCTGGGAGTTATATAATGCGGTGTAGCTTTTCTGCTTCCCTGGTTCTTGCATCGTTCGTGCGGCAGTTGGATTGCCGAATAGGTCTTCCGAAGTATGGAGTCCTGAAAGTAAGAGAAATAAAGAAATCGGCAGCCCCTAGTGTGGTTTAAGCCGTGTTTCGGGCATGCCATAATGGTGCCCCTCCCCCTATTCCCATGGTATCTCAAGAGCGTAGTGATGTACGTGAAGCACTGGTTTCGCTATTTCGCGAGGGCTGGGGTTAGGGCTGCATTGCTACGCCTGCTCAGAACATGCCAGGCGGTCTTGTTGTAGGTTACTCTGGGCGCGCTTGACAATGTCCGGACGTTTAACGGCCGGACTGGAGAACTGCCTTGTGAGGCTGCTCTGTACTTCCGCTGCGAGGGCCGCCGTGTGCTCCTCCGTTTGGAGGGAGTGTTCGGTGTTTGCATTGACCGTGATTACACCTCGAGGGCCTGGCATCTTGAGCTTAAGGTATGCGTATTGCGGTACCGCATTGAATTTTGCAAATGCGGTTCGTCCGAGCAGTGCGTGATAGCCACTGCGGAACGGGACTATGTCGAAGATTAACTCCTCGCTTCGGAAATTATCCGGAGATCCGAAGACCACTTCAAGTGTAACTGAGCTTGTACAGTTGGCCTCTACACCTGGTATGACGCCTTTAAAGGTTGTTTTGGTGGGCTTAATCCTCGAGGGATCTATGCCCATTTCTGCACTGTATCCTGGTAAAGCAGGTTCAGGCTGCTGCCGCCATCCATAAGGACTCTTGTGAGATGAAGTCCGTCAATAATTGGGTCTAGAACCAATGCGGCGAACCCGCCATGACGGATGCTAGTGGGGTGGTCCCTTCGATCAAAGGTGATCGGGCAGGAGGACCATGGGTTGAACTTTGGGGCGACTGGCTCCATCGCATATACGTCCCTTAACGCACGCTTCCGCTCCCTCTTGGGATGTGGGTTGCGTATATCATGTTCACCGTCCGCACTTGTGGGGGAAAACCCTTCTGTCCACTGTTGTTCAGCGGCCGGGGATCCTCCTCGTCATCGCTATGCAGCCCCTTGTCTTTATTTTCGGCATTTAACTTGCCTGCCTGCTTGAACACCCAACAGTCCCTGTTGGTGTGATTGGCTGGCTTTTCGGGGGTGCCATGTATCTGGCACAAGCGGTCGAGTATTCGGTCCAAACTGGACAGGCCCTGAGTATTTCTTTTGAATGGCTTTTTCCGCTGACCGGATTTGTAGCCTCTGAATCCGGCATTGACTGCCGTATCCTCGTTGTTGTCGTTGTTAACGCGGCGCTTTTGCTTGTTTCGACGTGACCTGCCACTTTTGTCCTTGGTGTCCGAATTACCAAGGTTCTTGGTCAAGTTATTGCTACGAGCTAGCCAGCTATCTTCTCTCGCGCAAAAGCGGGTCATGAGTGTCGTGAGGGCTGCCATAGATTTCGGCTTTTCCTGTCCAAGGTGCCGGGCGAGCCACTCGTCATGAATGTTATGCTTGAAGGCTGCGAGGGCCTCTGCGTCCGGACAGTCGACTATTTGATTTTTCTTTGTTAGGAACCGTGTCCAGAATTTCCTGGCCGATTCCTCTGGCTGCTGAATTATGTGGCTTAGGTCATCGGCGTCTGGTGGTCACACATAAGTGCCCTGGAAGTTGTCGAGGAATGCGGCATCTAGGTCCTCCCAACAACCAATTGATTCTGCAGGCAACCCGTTAAGCCAACGCCGCGCTAGTCCTTTAAGTTTGAGTGGGAGGTACTTGATGGCGTGTAGATCATCACCGCAGGCCATGTGGATGTGAAGGAGATAATCCTTGATCCATACCGCAGGATCTGTAGTGCCATCGTATGATTCGATGTTCATGGGTTTGAAACCCTCAGGGATTTGATGATCCATTACTTTGTCTGTGAAGCATAGTGGGTGTGCGGCGCCTCTGTATTGGGCTATATCACGACGCAGCTCAAACGAGCTTTGTCTATTGTGTTCGGCCCGGCCGGATTTATTATATCCGGAGTGACAATCAGCGTCACGTGCCGTGGGGCGCCCGCGCGATCCGTAGATCGATCTTGTATGCCTTGCCTTGTCCTCCAATATATCTCGCAGGTCAGGCGCATTTTCCCGTGCCTTAGTGTATTTTGAGCGGCACCGGGGTGCGGCTTGAGTGAAGGGCCGAGAGGCCTCTCTGTCACGGCCATGAGGTGGCCGGTCGGCCATGTCATGCGCTGGTGATGTGGGTGCTTCCTCCTCTAATCGGGGTAGCAACTTGCGTTTTGGGTAGCTCTTGGAGGGGCGTTCGAGTTCATACTCTTCGGCCGCAAGGACTTCAATCCATCTGTCGGCTAGCAAATCTTGATCATCTCTAAGTTGTTGCTTCTTTTTCTCGAGGCTTCTTGCCGTGGCCATAAGCCTGCGTTTAAAACGCTCTTGTTCGACGGGATCCTCTGGCACGACGAATTCGTCGTCGTCGAGGCTTGCCTCATCTTCGGAGGGAGGCATATAATTATCATCCTCGACCTCTCTGTCTGCCGCTCTCTCATGAGGGCTGGCTTCTCCATCCTCCTGTGCTGAATCTTACTGGAGGGGGTGTTCTTCGGCGCTATCCGGAGTATTATTATCTCCCATGCCAGAATCACCGTTTTTGCTTTGGCGGGATTTAGAGCGGCGCCGCTGATGCCGGCGCTTAGGTTGTTTCTTGGAGGGGTCATCCCCCGCCGTTCCATCGCCATCTCCTTCTTTTGGGGTATCCACCAATTATATGTCATACGACGAGGTGGCCTTCCAGTGCCCTATAGGTGCTGGTTCTTGATCGTCTCCTGCATCGGCGTCCATACCGTCGATGTCTTCGGAGTCGAAGTCGAGCATGTCGGTTAAATCATCGACAGTGGCTACAAAGTGGGTGGTGGGTGGGCTTTGAATTTCCTCATCGTCCGTATCCCAACCTTGCTGACCGTAGTCCGGCCAGGGCTCTCCTGATAAAGAGAGAGACTTTAGTGACTTCAGAATGTCGCCAAAAGGCGAGTGCTGGATGATGTCCGCGGCGGTGAACTCCATGATCGGTGCCCAATCGGATTCGATCAGCAGGGGCGCGGAGGGCTCGGAGTCCGGAGAGGAGTCCGGCCCCTTGGAATCACGAGTCTTGCAGAGGACAGGGCTAGTGTTTGGCTCAATCACCGTAGAGATTGCAGCCCCCGAGGCGGTGTCCAACCACCCGTCCTCGATCGGCGCAGTTGGCTCCGAATTAAGGGTCGGAGCTGATGCGGGTGTGGCCTCCAGGGCACTGTTCGGCGGCAGAGCTAGATCGTGCCCATCGTGATAGTGCGGCGCGCCCGGCTGTGGCTCGAATCCGTCGAAGATCAAATCTCCGCGGATATCGGCCGTATAGTTCAAGCTTCCAAATCTGACCTGATGGCCAGGGGCGTAGCTTTCGATCTGCTCCAGATGGCCAAGCAAATTGGCCCGCAGTGCAAAGCCGCCGAAGACGAAGATCTGTCCGGGGAGAAAAGTCTCGCCCAGGACTGCATCGCTGTTGATGATCGGAGAAGCCATCGGGCCTAAAAGTGACGACACAGAGGAAGTCTCAATGAAAGCACCAATGTCAGTGTCAAAACCGGCGGATCTCGGGTAGGGGGTCCTAAACTGTGCGTCTAGGCGGATGGTAACAGGAGACAAGGGATACAATGTTTTTACCCAGGTTCGGGCCCTCTTGATGGAGGTAAAACCCTACGTCCTACTTGATTAATATTGATGATATGGGTAGTACAAGAGTAGATCTACCACGAGATCAAGGAGGCTAAACCCTAGAAGCTAGCCTATGGTATGATTGTTGTATGTTGTCCTACGGACTAAAACCCTTCGGTTTATATAGACACCGAAGAGGGTTAGGGTTACACAAAGTCGGTTACAATGGTAGGAGATCTAAATATCCGCATCGCCAAGCTTGCCTTCCACGCCAAGGAAAGTCCCATCCGGACACGGGACGAAGTCTTCAATCATGTATCTTCATAGTCCAGGAGTCCGGCTGAAGGTATAGTCCGGCCATCCGGACACCCCCTAATCCAGGACTCCCTCAGTTCCTTTGTAGTAGAAGCACTCAGTCTCAGGCTTAGGTCCAGACTTGGGTTTCTTCACTTGACAAGCAACTTGCTTGCCGTTCTTCTTGAAGTTCCCCTTCTTCTCTTTACCCTTTTTCTTGAAAGTAGTGGTCTTGTTGACCATCAACACTTGATGCTCCTTTTTGATTTCTACCTCCGCAGCCTTTAGCATCGCGAAGAGCTCGGGAATTGTCTTTTCGATCCCTTGCATATTATAGTTCATCATGAAGCTTTTGTAGCTTGGTGGTAGTGATTGAAGAACTCTGTCAATGACACTATCATCAGGAAGATTAACTCCTAGTTGAGTCAAGTGGTTGTGGTACCCACACATTCTGAGTATATGTTCATTGACAGAACTACTCTCCCCCATCTTGCAGCTGTAGAACTTATTGGAGACTTCATATCTCTCAATCTGGCCATTTGCTTGAAATATTAACTTCAACTCCTGGAACATCGCATATGCTCCGTGACGTTCAAAACGTCATTGAAGTCCCGGTTCTTAGATGTAAAGCATGGCACACTGAACTATCGAGTAGTCATCAGCTTTGCTCTACCAGATGTTCATAACGTCCGGAGTTGCTCCTGCAGCGGGTCTTGCTCCTAGCTGTGGTTCCAGGGCATAATTCTTTTGTGCAACAATGAGGATAATCCTCAAGTTACGGACCTAGTCCGTGTAGTTGCTACCATCATCTTTCAACTTAGCTTTCTCTAGGAATGCATTAAAATTCAAAGGAATAGTAGCACAAGCCATTGATTTACAAGAACATAGACATGCAAAATACTATCAGGTAATAAGTTCATGATAAATTAATGTTCAATTAATCATATTACTTAAGAACTCCCACTTAGATAGACATCTCTCTAGTCATCTAAATGATCATGTGATCCATAATATACTAAACCATGTCCGATCATCACGTGAGATGGAGTAGCTTTCAATGGTGAACATCACTATGTTGATCATATCTACTATATGATTCACGCTCGACCTTTCGGTCTCAGTGTTCCGAGGCCATATCTGCATATGCTAGGCTCGTCAAGTTTAACCTGAGTATTCTGTGTGTGCAAAATTGGCTTGCACCCGTTGTATGTGAACATAGAGCTTATCACACCCGATCATCACGTGGTGTCTCGGCACGATGAACTGTAGCAATGGTGCATACTCAGGGAGAACACTTGTACCTTGAAATATAGTGAGAGATCATCTTATAATGCTACCGCCGTACTAAGCAAAATAAGATGCATAAATGGTAAACATCACATGCAATCAATATAAGTGATATGATATGGACATCATCATCTTGTGCCTTTGATCACCATCACATGCATCGTTGTCGTCTCGCCAACTATTGCTTCTATGACTATCGCTACCGCTTAGTGATAAAGTAAAGCAATTACATGGCGATTGCATTTCATACAATAAAGCGACAACCATATGGCTCCTGCCAGTTGCCGATAACTTTTACAAAACATGATCATCTCATACAACAATTTATATATCATCACGTCTTGACCATATCACATCACAGCAAGCCCTGCAAAAACAAGTTAGACGTCCTCTACTTTGTTGTTGCAAGTTTTACGTGGCTGCTACGGGCTTCTAGCAAGAACCGTTCTTACCTATGCATAAAAACCACAACATTTTTTCGTCAAGTGTGTTGTTTTAACCTTCAACAAGGACCGGGCGTAGTAAAACTCGATTCAACTAAAGTTGGAGAAACAAACACCAACTAGCCACCTGTGTGCGAAGCACATCGGTAGAACCAGTCTCATGAACGCGGTCATGTAATGTCCGTCTGGGCCGGGTCGTCCAACAATACCGCCGAATCAAAGTATGACATGCTGGTAAGCAGTATGACTATTATCGCCCACAACTCTTTGTGTTCTACTCGTGCATATAACATCTACGCATAGACCTGGCTCGGATGCCACTGTTGGGGAACGTAGTAATTTCAAAAAAATTCCTACGATCATGCAAGATCTATCTAGGAGAAGCATAGCAATGAGCGGGGAGAGTGTGTCTACATATCCCTGTAGACCGAAAGTGGAAGCGTTTAGTAACGCGGTTGATGTAGTCGAACGTCTTCGCGATCCAACCGATCCAAGTACCGAGTGTACGACACCTCCGCAATCAGCACACGTTATGCTCAGTGACGTCCCTCGAACTCTTGATCCAGTTGAGGCCGAGGGAGAGTTCCGTTTGCACGACGGCGTGGCGACAGTGATGATGAAGTTACCGGCGCAGGGCTTCGCCTAAGCACTATGACGATATGACCGTGTGTAACTCTGGAGGGGGCACCGCACACGGCTAAAGATCAACTTGTGTGTCTATTGGGTGCCCCCTCGCCCATATATAAAGGAGGGGAGGAGGAGGCCGGCTGGCCCTAGGGGGCGCGCCCAAGGATGGGAGTCCTACTAGGACTCCAAGTCCTAGTAGGATTCCACCAAGAGGGAGAGAGGGGGAAGGAAGGAGATGGAGAGAGGGAGAAGGAAAGGGGGGCGCCACCCCCTTCCCTTGTCCAATTCGGACTGCAGGGGGGCCTGCCCTGGCTGCCCTCCCCTCTCTCCGATAAGGCCCATGGTGGCCCATTAGTTCCCTCGGGGGGTTTCGGTAACCCCTCCGGCACTCCGGTTTTACTCGAAACCATCCGGAACACTTCCAGTGTCCGAATAACATGGTCCAATATATCAATCTTTATGTATCAACCATTTCGAGACTCCTCGTTATGTCCGTGATCTCATACGGGACTCCAAACAACCTTCGGTCATCAAAGCACATAAACTCATAATACGAATCGTCATCGAACGTTAAGCGTGCGGACCCTATGGGTTCGAGAACTATGTAGACATGACCGATACACACCTCCGGTCAATAACCAATAGCGGAACCTGGATGCTCATATTGGTTCCTACATATTCTACAAAGATCTTTATCGGTCAAACCACATAGCAACATATGTTGTTCCCTTCACATTAAGCATGGCAAAGTCATAGCAACATCAATCTCAGAACATAGTGGATATATATATACTAGGGATCAGGCCCGAACAAAACTAACTAGATTACATGATGAATCTCATTCAACTCCTCACCGACCAGCGAGCCTACGAAGGAATTACTCACTCCCGGGGAGCATCATGGAATTGGCGATGGAGAAGGGTTGGTGATGACAAAGATCGAAGATCCCCCTCTCCGGAGCCCCAAACGGACTCCAGATCTGGCCTCCCGATGAAGAATAGGAGACAGCGGTGGCTCCGTCTCGTGGAATGCAATAATTCTTTCTCCCTAATTTTTTCTAGAAATATATGATTTTATAGCATCAGTTTCAACGTCTCCAGGGCCACCAGGTGTGGACAACCCACCTGGGCGCGCCTGGGGGGCAGGCGCGCCCTGGTGGGTTGTGCCCACCCAGGTGCCCCCCTTCGGTGGTTCTTGGCTCCAGAAATTCTCTTTTATTATATAAAAAAATCCTCGCAAAGTTTTGTTCCATTTCGAGAACTTTTATTTCTGCAGAAAAACAACACCATGGTATTTCTGTTGAGAACAACATCAGTCCGGGTTAGTTTCATTCAAATGATGCAAATTAGAGTCCAAAACAAGAGGAAAAGCGTTTGGAAAAGTAGATACGTTGGAGACGTATCAACTCCCCCAAGCTTAAACCTTTGCTTGTCCTTAAGTAATTTAGTTGATAAACTGAAAGTGAAAAAGAGAAACTTTTACGAACTCTTTTGCTCTTGTTTGCATAAATAAGTTCAACAGCACCCAAGATTTCAGCCAATATTGTAACTAACCATGTCAACAATAACTCTTAAAAATTATATTAACTCATATCAATGACATAATCATCTAGCGAGCAATAATATATCTCAAACAGCAACACGTCATCAAAACAACCATGATATAATATGACAACAGTGGTATCTCGCTAGCCCTTTCTGAGACCGCAAAACATAAATGCAGAGCACCTCCAAAGTTCAAGCAGCGACTAAACATTGTAATTCATGGTAGAAAAGATCCAGTCATGATGCACCCAACATTAGCTACACACAATGCATAAGCATGACAGTAGTGCTCTCAGGTTCTGGCGCTTATTTTAGAAGGTGATGACACAACATAAAACTAAATAGAAAGTCCCTTCACAGAGGGAAGCAGTGATTTGCAGCGGTGCCAGAGCTCAAGTTTTTAAAACAGAGGTAAATGATATTTTGAGAGATGCACCCTTCTTGTTTACTTCGCGACCATCAGTTATCAATATCTTCCATGCTAAACACGCTAGTGGAGGTTCCCAAGCGGTAAAGTAAAGGTTATGACTCTATAAGAGTTTTTGTCTGATTATTCGAAAGATTAATTCTTTTTGAAGTTTGGGATTGGGCATCCCTATTACTGCCCTTTTCTCGTCCGATGGTGAGTGAATACACACTCATCCTGAGAATAACCCACTTAGCATGGAAGATACCGACTACCTCCTGTCGTTCCATGAACGATCCAGGCACACAAAAAGGATATTTATTTGAAGTTTTTAGAGACGGCACATGTAAATTTACTTAAGATGGCAGGGTAATACTGCATATAGGTAGGTATGGTGGACTCATCTGGAATAACTTGGGTTCAAGGTTTTTGATGTACAAGCAGAATTCCCACTTAGTACAGGCAAAGGCTAGCAAATAGGTTGAGAAGCAACCAGCTAGAGAGCAAAAACGGTCATGAACATGCATTATGCATGCATAAGTAACATTGGACACTAGCATGAGTAGGATATGAACACCATGAACACAAATATCATAGAGGCTATGTTGGTTTTGATTCAACTACATGCATGAACATGTGCCAAGTCAAGCCACTCGAACATTCAGAGGACGATACCATATTATCATACTACATCACAATCGTTTTAACGCAATGTTGACATCCAAGATAAATCATTATCGATTCCAAGCTACTTATACATGGCATGAGAAACAATAATCTCTAATTTTCATTGCAAACATGTTTAATCATAATAAGCTGAATCATTGATACTAGGTTAAACATATTTACAGAAACAGAACAAGTCGAGTTCATACCTGTTTCCCTCTGCCATGGCCAGTTCATCAAATATCGTCATTATTGCCTTTCACTTGCATGACCTAATGATGTGAAAAGAATATGTGACAGCCTGATTTTTGGCCTTTTCTTTTTCTTTTGTTTTTCCGAGGTTTTTGCCTGAGTTTTCTTTTTCCGTGGCTTTGTGGTCTGGAAACTGAAGAAGTTGCCCTCTTCTTTGCTTCCAGAGTGGTTTTTCATTCCCAAATCTTTCCCTAGACCCTGTCATTTTCATCCTAGCCCAAATCCCAATATTCTTTTTTGTTGGGAATATTCCTTTTCAACTAAAGGAATAACTCAAATTGCCCTAGGTTGTGAAGCAACCTATATTTCCATCACTCCAAAAATTCCCAAATAATCTCATATTGTGTTTGGGTCATATCTTGATCAAATATGGCAACACTTTTCATTGCCATGTTCAAAAATAATTCCCCAATATTCCTTTTTCTATTCTGCCCTGAATGGCACTTTGTGAAGGAAGTATCATTTATATTTCTCCTAGTGGCTCCAAACCTTTTTCGGAATGTTTATATGTACAAATAATTGCCCCATGCACAAGTTTAAATTTATTTGCCTAGCCAATCTCCCTCAGTGAATTTTCAAAGTTTCTGTCAAACAGAAGGCTTTGTGAAGGAAGTACTAGCTAGGATTACCCAAATGAGTTGAACTTTTGCACACTCCTTAATGTGATCATATTAACTCCTTCCACCCATTTGAAGCCCCATCCAATCATCTATGTGAGCACAGGAGCAAATCTTTGTTTTTGGCAATATTTTCAGGTTGTGAAGAAAGTGTATTTTATATTGCTTCAAAAATCCTGATAAATTACCAGATCATTCTTATACCCATAAAACATCTCTCCACCAAATTTGACATCATTTCATAGATCAATTTGATCACCAATATTATTTCAAGTTTCTGGTCAACAGAGATGTTTGTGAAGCATGCACCAGTTTGGCTTTGCCAAATGGTATGATACTTGGTGAGAATCTTCATATGACCAAATGACTCAGCTTTGACCAATCTTAGCCCAAGTGGACACTCCATGTGAGAGAATCATCATGATCTTCATTTCTGGACAAACAATGCAGTTGTGAAGCAACTATATTCATTCTTGGTCCATTTCCCCTCAAAACTTCCAGGATCATAGTCCCTCCATAGATAAAAACCCCAGACAACTTATTTGGCCCATAGCATATCCCTGTTGATCACATTCAGCTAATAAAGTTTACTGCAGTAAACTTCAGAGCTCACTAACCTTTTAACCGTAGCCTGTTTAACCAAGTTACCACCGTAGTTACAACCTACCCAGGAAGGACTAACCCCGAGACATGGTTTGGCATCACTTGTGGCACTGTGTGCACCAGTGCACGCGGTGACCACCCTTTGGCATACCATGAGCGTGTCCAGAGCACTGTTTATGCCGGGCCACCTCCTCCTCTCGCCGTATTCACGCTCGTGAGCATGTCCATTGTCTACCTCTCGTCATCTCTGTTCCCCTGGACCCCTCTCCCCCTCCGTCCGCTTTCTCACCGACGCTCGCCGACGCGTGAACACGAGCGTAAAGTGGCTTTTTGGATCCGTTCATCGCCGTCGTCTTCCTCCTTGTGCCCCCTTGGCCTCCTCTGCCCCATGAGAGCCCCCACTGCTCCTCCTACATCGTTTGCCCCTGAGTCCATGCGCGCGAGCACCGTCCACGGCGCCGGACACGCGTCCACGGCGGTGCCAGCGCGGCCTCCTCGTCCTGTGGCTATATAAGCCCTCCCCGAGCCTCTCCGAGCTCACCACTGGCCTCCTGCACCTCCACTAGCCCCTCCCATGCTCTTCCCCGAGCCGGAGAACCTCTCCTCGTCGCAAACCATCGCCATGGCCGTCGCGAAGCTCGGATCAAATTCGAGCTCCCCGGTCCCCTGCTCCACCCACTGACCTCACCCGAGCCTTCCTCGTGCCCCATAGAACTTCTGCACCACCCCACCCTCTCGCTGGAGCCATGCTTGGCGGCTGCCCTTCGAACAGCCGCCGCCGCCTCGTTCTCTATTACCCCAAGCTACGGTCGCCCTAGTCTTCCCCAGCGCCATCCCTCGCCGGGAACGGGCGTGGCTCGTCTCTGCCATCCCACCGGTGCCCTCATCCAGGCGGGAGACGGCTGGAGCAGCCCGCCCCATCGCCGGCAACGCGCTCCTCCCGTGCCTCCTCTGTTCCTGTAGGGGGCAAGGAGAGGAGGAAGAAGACAGAGGCCAGGTGGGCCCCCCTGCGCGTGGGACCCCGTGGGACCCGCACGTCAGCATTGACCAGCCCTGCCACTGTTCAAATGGATAAGGTGAAAGCGTATTTCTCTTATTATGTTTTCACTTTTTCTGTTCAGGCCCCTGGTTGAAAATATTTTCATTACAGATGGGTCCCTGGCAGAAAAACATCCATATCTTTTTAACCGTAGCTCCAAATGAGGTGAAACCAACGCTCACTTCTTCGTTTCGTCGAGCCCATTCAGCCCTCTCCGTGAGAGTACGATTATGTTTTCACTATGGTTTGACACTGTGAAAATGACCATTATGCCCTTGCCCTTATTCAGCCCTCTCCGAGAGAGTACGATTTCCGGCGATTCTTTCCGCGAGCTTCTGACACTTTCTCCCGGTGATTTCTTCATCCCCAGGCAAGCCACAATACCCACTTGCATGATAATCATGCAGTAGCCATGGTTTTCAACTTGAATCTTTATTAAATATTTGCTCGTTGAAAAGATGGTTATCTTTATTCCGGTAATGTTTAGATTTTCATGTTCACTTTTGTGCTATGTTGTCTTGCTCTGTCATCATGTTATACCTGCTAGTATTTCCTTTCATATGTTTATGCTTGCTAGTAGTACATGTTGATGTTGGTAATGGTCGTGCTAGTCAGTATGCCATGCTCAGTGGATATGATTTATTGTTGATATGGTGGATAGTTATGTGATACTCTCATGATTATGTTGATATCATGTTCATGCATTTTATCACGGCTCAGCATATTTGCATTCAAGTTAACCGGATTAAATTGAACTTGAACACCTGTTGGCTGAGTCATGGTGCCGCTGAAATGATACCGACCACTGCAACCACGCTTACCGATATGGGACGGTCCTAACTGGGTCTATTGTCGCGCGTCTCACTGGTGCTTCCAACGAGGGAAGGTTATGGGCGCGTGCTACCCTGGTCAGGTAGGCGGACATAAGCCTTGTGTGCCAGTTGTTGAGTTAAGTGTTTGGGTCCCAGAGTGGATCATTGCCACGACGGTGGTTTTGAGGTGTCTTGAGGTAGGCACAGGGCCACCCATGACTTAGACTAGAGGGGAGTTAGTCAGAGTGGCCGGGAGAGTGTCCTGGCAGCAGATCGGTTTTGCCAGAACGCCGTTGGTACACCAGAATGAGAGTGTGAGGCCATGGGTTCCGTAGTGTGGGTGCAATGTACTACCTCTACAGAGTGTATATTAAATCTATAGATAGCCGCGCCTACAGATAAGGGCCCAGGTCGAAAGTAGGTCACACCGTGTGTCAACAGTAATAAGAATAATGTGCTTAATAACAATGAGATAAGTTGGTTGTGATCGCTGTAAGGATCACGGGCCATTTATTGGTCGGGTTGTGATCGTCGTAAGGATCACGGGCCAAGTATTGGTCGGGTTGTGATCGCCGTAAGGATCACAGGCCAAGTGTTGGTCGGGTTGTCATCACTGTAAGGATCACGGTGGTATCAAGGATACCGAGTTGTTGTATATTCGTGATGTTGTACGAGAATCGTGGGTAAAGGTCAAGCTCCTTGTGGTCATTTAATGATTACTACGGTATTGTTTATACCAAGCTTGATTTGATCCTGAGATGATCGTGTGATGTCCGAGGATGGTAAGTGATGCATGTGTTGGTTATGAGGTAACCCGAGCAGAATAAGTGGTGCATGTAGTGTCATCATGTTGCATGCTAGTATTGTCAGATTAATATGTTCATGTTGTGTGAGCCGTATCATGTTCATCTTGTTCATGCTATAATGTTCTAATGATATCATGATAATTCCTGTTTAACCAGTAATTTCCATGCCGTTGTATGTATTGAATGCTTCTGGTTATTGTGAGCTTGCAAGTACATTCAATGTACTAACCTGGCGTGTCATGCCAGCTTGCAGGTCATGCCGGATTTGATTGCTTGCTTGTCGTGGTTTCCGTTCGTGTGAGCTAGGATAAGCGTTCCAGCCAGAGTCCCTGCGGAGTGGAGCTCACCATCGTCTTCGTTGTTCCGCTGCTAGAGTTATTCCGCTGCTTCGAGTTGTTCTGCTGCTTGCATAGAGCAACTGAGGATGGCGTGGTGTCGCCTTACAGATGTTATTCATTGTAATATCGGAGACCTTGTATTCATATACGTGTAATAATAAAGAGCTGGTTTGATCTATGCTAAGCAGTGTCGTATTCCAGAAGACTTCATCTTGATCTCTCGGCCAGAATACGTGGCGTTCCAGTTTTCTCTGAGCCGGGTTGCCACAGACTTGGTATCAGAGTAGGTCTGGCTGTAGGACGCCCTAGACCGCGTGAACGTTAGAAAGTGGTAGTATAGAGTCTGGTTTGTTGATTGCACTTGATTGCTGCATTTGTTTGTTGCATAGCATGCATATAGCATTATTATTTGTTACTAACGGTTTATCTGGTGAGTGTAGCTGGCATCGGTTCGGATCCACTACAACTCAACCTTTGCATTTCTCCAGTTCCTTTTTCTTTCGGTGTTTGGTGTCATTTCTGTCCCAGCAGAGTGATGCCAAGTGATCCCGACACTGTTTGCAAAAATGGTGCTCAGGTATCGCACCGATGTCTTTCTTTCAGTCCCGTCTATCGTTTCGGGGATGGACATGCTTCTATCCCGGATCGTTCTTTTATTTCGTCGTGTTGGCAACCCTTAATGATCTTAGTTATCAAGAAAGGGCAATGTTAGCAGCCTCAGTTTTTCCCCGCAATCCTATTTCTTGGACGAGTACGGATCTTTTTCCGTCCGCTTGATAGTAATGTAGTTGCGACCTTCATGTCCCACTACATGATTACTGAGTACGTCCTGACCTGCGAGCTAGTTCAGGTTGCCACCTGGCTACGCTAGCACTTGGTGTAGCGCTATTTACACGAATTCTTCCACATATTTATTCGTCCTCGTGCACATCGTCACATCATGTTAGATCGTAGTACCGGAGATTCCGCGAGATTTGTGTGCTTAGGTGTGCATGCATATTATTGTGTGAGTAGCAGTAATATGTGATGATTGCTTGATTAATTATATTAGTAGAATGCTTGTGTGCTTTTGTTTTAGTCGTTTCTGTTGTTCCTTTCTTTGGGCCTTCGGTGTTACAAATTTTTCCCCTATTAAAGTTGCTCGTCAGCCGACACCGGACCCGAAGAGTCAGCAAGAAATGCATATATTTGGAAATTCAGCTAAACAAGATGGAATTATTAGCAGACTGCAGTGAAATTGGGAATATCTTGTCGGGATGCAAAAGAAATCCTGGATGGACCGTTAGTATCAAGTTTGCATTAGCGTGCACTCATCACCACAAAATGATTAAATCAGCAAGAAGATAAATTGTGTGCAAGGTTGACAGAATATTATCAAAGGTATGGCTCAGATACATGTTTAATTTTTTGTTGAGGATAATTTTGGAACTCGATGTACCTGGAAGCAAGCAAAAATATGGCATATACTCAGAAAGGAGGATAGTCCTACAAAACCCCGTTTCATGCAAGGAATCAACATCAGAAATATTAAAATGGTATGTATATGTGGAAATCGGTCCGCATATCACAATGAGAAGCTTCTGGTGTAAGCAACCCAATCTTCCCTCTCAAGATACCCAAGAGGCTTCCAAGGCGAGATTCATCTATTTTCCTCAGTACGATACATGGATGACTTCTCGCGTAAGGTACTCTGCCTTCTTCAATAAGCAACCGCAAAAGCTTCCAGCATAAGGTACTGAGTCTTTCCCCAGCAAAGTATTTAAGGGGGTAAGCTTCTGAAGCACGATACCCAGTCTTCTTTAGCAATTTGTCCGATGAAAGTTTTGAGCACAAGCCAGCAAATATTCCTCAGTAAGACATTGGTACAAGGTAGTATGCTGTGAATTGACAGCATATGGCAGTAAATCCCAAGAATCAGATCGGCAACATTTTGGTCAGAATCAAGAATCAGTCAGAATACACGTCTATCTCGGAATCAGGTCCTCATATATATGCAATGAGCATACCATCAAGATCTTACAAGTCACTTGGATGAGGATCTGACAACCACGTGAGGATGGTTAATAGAAGAAAGCCAGTATACACTGTAGTGTGACAAAGGATTATGAGGACTGACGACATTAGTGAGCTCAATACAAGTACCCGTGAACCTGGAAAATGATCCTGATGAGCCCTTGTCCCCTTTTTCTCCAATGACGGCACCACGCCTGTGATCTTAGCTATTTCTAGCTATCCGGGGTGGATGCCTATTTTTGTTTCTCTCTTCAACAACTGTCACGAGTTCTGAGCTGCTTTTCGGCCGTCTCATATATTTGTTGAGTTTCTTTTTGTGACAGTAGCCCTATAGTTGCTTTTTGGCTATTTTAGGGAGCTGCCACCTTCTTCTTATCGACCCGGACTCATGCTCTGAGTTGCTTTTCGGCCATCCTGAGCCGTGGTTGAGTTATTTCAGTAATGTCCTAGATCTGAGTTGTAAAGACCGTTCTGGTGGCTACTGATTTATTTGCCGATTTCCTGCAAGGGTTTAGGATGATCATTTCCCAACAATCAGAACTCAAGAGGTGTTGAACCTGCCATTTAATGGGTTACCCTATCAGAAAAATGAGGATAAACTACAATTGCCGAAAAATTGCACCGACGGTACCTATGGTCATACAAAGAAACAATATGGCCTAGCTCTTTCAGCCAAAGATCCAGACCAAGAAAACGATAATGAAGGAGCAAGACCAGTGATGCAGGTATGAAAATTGTACACGACCCCCATGGTGCAGATCCCCTGGACAGTCTAAGTCGGTATTGATCCACATGGATATGCCTACAACATGAGTAATCGGCATGAGGAATAACAATCTCAAAGCCCGAGTCCTCACTTATACGAATCATCATGGATAGCCTGTCGTGAACAATATTTTTCCTTCAGAACCGCTGTCAGTTAAGTCTGCAGATATTATCATACAGGCCAAACCCTTTATGCCGGCCGCGACAGGAGACAATCAAATATTTGGTATGGATCCGATACTCATGACAGTGGAACCGGTTAAGATGATTCAAAAACTTCTGCGATGAGTCAGAATCTATCAGGAAATGGTTATGTTTTAACTCACTGTTTGGAACCCAAAGGACCTACATTTAGTGGAGAAACCCAATGCAATGAGTCAGAGCTTGAGTTTTCATCAGAAAATTCTGATTATCATTACATGAAAGGTTGTCACTGCCGGGTGGCACACCCAGCAGAAATCACTTTCGGATTTGTGAGACGGACATATATTTCAGTCGTGATAATTAAATCACACTCAGCTAGTCAGCAGATCTAAAAAGAAATTGGAACCTGTATAAGCATGAACAAGCAAGGTAAGATCTGCCAGAATGTGGATACAGTAAAGAAAACCACCCAGGGCCAGTCAGATAAAAATTTAGTGGGAACAACAATAAAGGAGAAAGGATACCCGAGTTGGAAATGGTTTCCTTAAGTCGAAATATTCATACTAGTTCCCTGAGCAACCAAATCTCGAGGATGAGATTTCTTTAAGGGGGTAAGGTGTGTGACAGCCTGATTTTTGGCCCTTTCTTTTTCTTTTGTTTTTCCAAGGTTTTTGCCTGAGTTTTCTTTTTACGTGGCTTTGTGGTCTGGAAACTGAAGAAGATGCCCTCTTCTTTGCTTCCAGAGTGGCTTGTCATTCCCAAATCTTTCCATAGACCCTGTCATTTTCATCCTAGCCCAAATCCGAATATTCTTTTTTATTGGGAATA
Organism: Triticum aestivum; assembly: GCF_018294505.1. Taxonomy (NCBI): domain Eukaryota; kingdom Viridiplantae; phylum Streptophyta; class Magnoliopsida; order Poales; family Poaceae; genus Triticum; species Triticum aestivum. The sequence continues at coordinate 55,732,713 of NC_057800.1, forward strand.
TTCCTTTTCTATTAAAGGAATAACTCGAATTGCCCTAGGTTGTGAAGCAACCTATATTTCCATCACTCCAAAAATCCCAAATAATTGTCATAAATTGTTTGGGTCATATCTTGATCAAATATGGCAAAACTTTTCATTGCCATGTTCAAAAATAATTCCCCAATATTCCTTTTCTATTCTGCCCTAAATGGCACTTTGTGAAGGAAGTGTCATTTATATTTCTCCTAGTGGCTCCCAACCTTTTTGGGAATGTTTATATGTCCAAATAATTGCCCCATGCACAAGTTCAAATTTATTTGCCTAGCCAATCTTCCTTAGTGAATTTTCAAAGTTTTTGTCAAACAGAAGGCTTTGTGAAGGAAGTACTAGCTAGGAGTACCCAAATGAGTTGAACTTTTGCACACTCCTTAATGTGCTCATATTAAACCCTTCCACCCATTTGCAGCCACATCCAATCAATTATGTGAGCACAGGAGAAAATCTTTGTTTCTGGCAATATTTTTAGGTTGCGAAGCAAGATTATTTTATATTGCTTCAAAAATCCTGATAAATTACCAGATCATTCCTATATCCATAAAACATCTCTCCACCAAATTTGGCATCATTTCATTGATCCATTTGATCACCAAAATTATTTCAAGTTTCTGGTCAGCAGAGATGTTTGTGAAGCAAGTACCAGTTTGGCTTTGCCCAATTGTATGATACTTGGTGAGCATCTTCATATGACCAAATGACTCAGCTTTGCCCAAGTGGACACTCCATGTGAGAGCATCATCATGATCTTCATTTCTGGACCAAAAATGCAGTTGTGAAGCAACTATATTCATTCTTGGTCCATTTCCCCTCAAAACTTCCAGGATCATAGTCCCTCCATAGATAAACACCCCAGACAACCTACCCATAGCATATCCCTGTTAATCACACTGAGCTGATAAAGTTTACAGGAGTAAACTTCAGAGCTCACTAACCTTTTAACCGTAGCCTGTTTAACCAAGTTACCACCGTAGTTACAACCTACCCAGGAAGGACTAACCCCCAGACATGGTCTGGCATCACTTGTGGCACTGTGTGCACCAGTGCACGCGGTGACCACCGCTTTGGCATGCCATGAGCGTGTCTAGAGCACTGTTTGTGCTGGACCCCCTCCTCCTCTTGCTGTATTCGCGCTCGTGAGCATGTTCATTGTCTTCCTCTCGTCGTCGCCGTTCCCCTGGACCCCTCTCTCCCCTCCGTCCGCTTGCTCACCGACGCTCGCCGCCATGTGAACACGAGCGTACAGTGGCGTTTTGGATCCGTTCGTCGTCGTCGTCTTCCTCCCTGCGCCCCCTTGGCCTCCTCTGCCCCGTGAGAGCCCCCACTGCTCCTCCTATGTCGTTTGCCCCCGAGTCCATGCGCGCGAGCACGCGTCAAAGGCGCTGGACACGCGTCCACGGTGGTGCCAGCGCGGCCTCCTCGTCCTGCGGCTATATAGGCCCTCCCCGAGCCTCTCCAAGCTCACCACTGGCCTCCTACACCTCCACTAGCCCCGCCCATGCTCTTTCACGAGCTGGAGAACCTTTCCTCGTCACAAACCATCGCCATGGCCGCCGCAAATCTCGGCTCAAGTTCGAGCTCCCCAGTCCCCTGCTCCACCCACTGACCTCACCCGAGCCTTCCTCGTGCCCTGTAGAACTTCTCCACCACCCACCCTCTCGCCGGAGCCATGCTTAGCCGCCGCCCTTCGAACAGCCGCCGCCGCCTTGTCCTCTGTTACCCCAAGCCGCGGCCGCCCTATTCTCCCTCAGCCGGGCGTGAGACGGCTGGAGCAGCCCGCCCCATCACCGGCAGCGCGCTCCTCCCGTGCCTCCTCTGTTCCTGTCGGGGGCAAGGAGAGGAGGAAGAAGACAGGGGCCAGGTGGGACCCCCTGCGCGTGGGACCCCCCAGTCAGCCTCCCAGCGCGTTGACCCCGCAGTCCAGCGTGGATAAGTGATGGGCGCCACCCCGTGGGACCCGCATGTCAGCATTGACCAGCCCCTCCGCTGTTCAAATGGATAAGGTGAAAGCCTATTTCTCTGATTATGTTTTCACTTTTTTCTGTTCAGGCCCTTGGTTGAAAATATTTTCATTACAGATGGGTCCCTGGCAGAAAAACATCCATATCTTTTTAACCGTAGCTCCAAATGAGGTGAAACCAACGCTCACTTCTTCGTTTTGTCGAGCCCGTTCTGTTGGTCATGCTTTCACTATGGTTTGACACTGTGAAAATGACCATTATGCCCTTGCCCTTATTCAGCCCTCTCCGAGAGAGTACGATTTCCGGCGATTCTTTCTGCGAGCTTCTGACACTTTCTCCCGGTGATTTGTTCATCCCTAGGCAAGCCACAATACCCACTTGCATGATAGCCATGCAGTAGCCATGGTTTTCAACTTGAATCTTTATTAAATATTTGCTTGTTGAAAAGATGGTTATCTTCTTTCCGATAATGTTTAGATTTGCATGTTCACTTTTATGCTATGTTGTCTTGTACTCTGTCATCATGTTATACCTGCTAGTATTTCCTTTCATATGTTTATGCTTGCTAGTAGTACATGTTGATGTTGGTAATGGTCGTGCTAGTCAGTATGCCATGCTTAGTGGATATGATTTATTGTTGATATGGTGGACAGTTATGTGATACCCTCGTGATTATGTTGATATCATGTTCATGCATTTTATCATGGCTCAGCATATTTGCATTCAAGTTAACCGGATTAAATTGAACTTGGACACCCGTTGGCTGAGTCATGGTGCCGCTGAAACGATACTGACCAGTGCAACCACGCTTACCGATATGGGACGGTCCTAACTGGGTCTATTGTCGTGCCTCTCACCGGTGCCTCCAACGAGGGAAGGTTATGGGCGCGCGCTACCCTGATCAGGTAGGCGGACATAAGCCTTGTGTGCCAGTTGTTGAGTTAAGTGTTTGGGTCCCAGAGTGGATCGTTGCCACGATGGTGGTTTTGAGGTGTCTTGAGGTAGGCACAGGGCCACCCATGACTTAGCCCAGAGGGGAGTTAGTCGGAGTGGCAGGGAGAGTGTCATGGCAGTAGATCGGTTTTGTCGGAACGCCGTTGATCCACCCGAATGGGAGTGCGAGGCCATGTGTTCCGTAGTGTGGGTACAGTGTACTACCTCTACAGAGTGTATATTAAATTTATCGATAGCCGCACCCGTGGATAAGGGCCCAGGTCGAAAGTAGGTCACACCGTGAGTCAACAGTAATAAGAATAATGTTGTTAATAACAATGAGATAAGTTGGTTGTGATCGCCGTATGGATCACGGGCCATTTATTTGTCGGGTTGTGATCGCTGTAAGGATCACGGGCCAAGTATTTGTCAGGTTGTGATCGCCGTAAGGATCACGGGCCAAGTGTTGGTCGGGTTGTGATCTCCGTAAGGATCACAGTGGTATCGAGGATACCGAGTTGTTGTATATTCGTGATGTTGTACGAGAATCATGGGTAAAGGTCAAGCTCCTTGTGGCCATTTAATGATTAGTACGGTATTGTTTATACCTAGCTTGATTTGATCCTGAGACAATCGTGTGATGTCCGAGGATGGTAAGTGATGCATGTGTTGGTTACGAGGTAACCCGAGCAGAATAAGTGGTGCATGTAGTGTCATCATGTTGCATGCTAGTATTGTCGGATTAATATGTTCATGTTATGTGAGCCGTATCATGTTCATCTTGTTCATGCTATAATGTTCTGATGATATCATGATAATTCCTGTTTAACCAGTAATTGCCATGCCGTTGTATGTATTGAATGCTTCTGGTTATTTTGAGCTTGCAAGTACATTCAATGTACTGACCTGGCGCGTCATGCCAGCTTGAAGGTCATGCCAGATTTGATTGCTTGCTTGTCGTGGTTTCCGTTCGTGCGAGCTAGGAAAAGCGTTCCAGCCAGAGTCCCTGCGGAGTGGAGTTCACCACTGTCTTCGTTGTTCCGCTACTAGAGTTATTCTGCTGCTTCGAGTTGTTCTGCTGCTTGCATAGAGAAACTGATGATGGCGTAGTGTCGCTGTACTGATGTTATTCATTGTAATATCGGAGACCTTGTATTCATATTCTTGTAATAATAAAGAGCTGGTTTGATCTATGCTAAGCAGTGTCGTATTCCGGAAGACTTCATCTCGATCTCTGGGATGGAATACGGGGTGTTCCGGTTTTCTCTGAGCCGGGGTGCCACATAATAATAGTGCAAGAGTGCCATGGACTAAGCTGGCATTTGCAAACATTTTATTCAACAGGAGAAGATAATGTAATATGGGCTCTTTGTTAGATCAACAATAGTGCAAATGAGAGCCACTCAACATTTTCATTGTGGTCTTCTTCTCGGTATGACTCAAAGAAAAGAAAAGAAAAGAAACTCGGAGAAACACACTGAAATATTTTTGGAGTTTTTGGTTTGCTTGAAAAAAAGCAAAAAAAAGGGAAAACAAAAACGAGAAAAACTATTTACACGGGAAAGCTCCCAACAAGCAAAAGAAGACCAAGGAAATCTTTTTGGGTTTTCTTTTTTAGTGCTATAGCTAACTACCCTAGAAAGAAAAATAAAAAAGAAGTAGGAAATATTTTTGTATTTTCTCAAGGTTTTTCAAACACACAAGAAGAAGGCGAGAAAGAAATTTAACATGGATAATACAATGAAAAAGTGTGGACACCGACAACTGGAATGAAATGTGTGCACATGAATATAATGTCGGTCGAAAACACGTACTCCCCCAACCTTAGGCTTTTGGCCTAACTTGGTAATTAGTAGTCGAAGAAACCATGGGGTCCCATGTCGAAATGCTGAGGAGTGGGCACCTGTGGATCCCACTACTAAGGCTCCGCCTGTGCTGCAGCTAGGTTGTTTCGGTAGGCGATGATATCTGCAGGCATAATCCCGTATCCACCCCTGGCAATAGGATCAAACAAAGCAGGTGCAGGCAATGGAATATTATCACGAGTTTTCACACTGAAAACTAGGTTATAAGGAATGGGAATGTTAGGGTAACCGCGTGCAATAAACTGGTGGTGTCCCATGGTCGCGCGATCTAGGTAAACCTTGGGCAAAGGATGATCATGCTGATGTATCTGAATGTTAAAGCGACTAGCCAAGCGAGTAGCTGACACGTCCATTTTGCATCATGTTTTCTTACTGTTATTTATAATGTTTTTATCCATAATAATGCTTTTTGGAGTAATTCTAATGCCTTTTCTCTCACAATTTGCAAGGTACACACAAAGAGGGAGAATTCCGGCAGCTGGAAATCTGGATCTAGAAAACCTACGTCATGCTACCTATTCTGCACAACTCCAAACAAGCTGAAACTTCATGGAGATTTTTTATGGAATATTTTAGAATTATTGGAGAAAATAACTATCAGAGGGGGCCCACCAAGTGGGCACAACCCACCTGGGCACGCCAGGGAGCCCAGGTGCGACCTGGTGGGTTGTGCTCACCCAGGCCCACCTCCGGTGCCCATCTTCTGGTATATAGGTCATTTTGACCTAGAAAAAAAATAAGGAGAGGACTTCCGGGATGGAGCGTCGCCGTCTCGAAGCGGAACTTGGGCAGGAGCACTTTTGTCCTCTGGCAGAGCGATTCCGCCGGGGGAACTTCCCTCCCAGAGGGGAAAATCATCGTCCTCATCATCACCAACAACTCTCCCATCTTGGGGAGGGCAATCTCCATCAACATCTTCAACAACACCATCTCATCTCAAACCTTAGTTCATCTCTTGTGTTCAATCTTTGGTATTTTGTATATGCATCATCTTTATGCAACTAATGAATGACATTATGTTTCATGTTGTTTCTCAAACTTAATATTGTATTTGTTTTTTCTGTTATGTACAATTTTTATTTCTTTGTAGAACCATGGCCGAAGAAGTAAGTACAAGGAGGAGGAATTGCTGCACATGGGATGATGAGATGGATGATGCATTGCTTGAAGTCTTAGTTGAGCATCACAACAAGGGTGACCATGCCCAAAATGGATGGAAACCACATGTGTACACGCATGCCATAAGGAATGTGAAGGACAAGTGCAATAACGATATCACAAAGGATAACATAAGTGGAAGGATGAGGACTTTGGATCATCACTATGAGGTCATTAGAAAAATCCTTTCTCAAAGTGGTTTCGGCTGGGATTGGACCTATAATAGGCTATCAATGGATAGTGATGATGTTTGGGCTAAATATGTGGAGGTAACCATGCATCATGAATACACATTATGTATGTAGTTTGCATATGTAGAATAACAAGGCAGTAGCTTTACAAGTTTGTGTTTATTGTGCAAGCTAACAAGGCAAGCAAGGAGATAAAGTCTTACAAGAACAAAGTAATCAACAACTAGGAGTCCATATGTGTCGTATATTCAAAAGACCATGCTAATGGTGAGGGTGCGAAGACAGGTGCTGAGATTGCTGCAGAGCCATTAGAAGAACCAATTGAAGTCTCTCCAGAAGTAGCGCCAAAGAGGCAGCGAATAGGTGATGCTATTCTTTGCATGCTTGGAGATATGAAGAAGGACTTAGTTGATGCTTTCAGGACAACTGAGCCCATTCCTCTACCAAAGGTTACCACACCCACTGAAATACTTGATGCACTTAGGTTGATACCTGATTTAGCTGAGCAAGATATGCTTCGATGTACGGGATGTTGGTACTCAATGATTGCCTATTTCAAGCTCTGAAGGAGCTGCCCATTACCATGAGGAAGACATGGTTGCTAATGTTGCCTTGAACATCGATACTTTTATGTGTTGTTGAACTTTGAACCATCTATTTTATGTCATGTTGAACTTTGAACTATGTATGTACTGCCTTGTTGAACTTGGAACTATGTATGTACTGCCACGCACTGTTTATGTCAAGCATTTGGACCTATCTTCTAAATTGTTGTGATTTATATCATGTACGAGACCATATTTGAGACTACATGCTATTTGTTATTGTTTCAAATTTTGTGTTATGTTATCGCAAAAAATATTGTTCTCATTGTATCACCATCTGTGTTTCCTGATGCATTTCTAGAATATTTAATTATTTTATTGCTATATATTCATTCATAGTCAGATTTTATTTTTGAGTGATGTAGAACAAGGTATAACCTGGTAATGTAGCTATGCAATTCCAAAGTTTGTCATCCAAACAAGATTCTGTATTGAAATCTCAGAGGCATTTCAAGGGCCAATTTGCTGGACAACCAAACAGGTGAATTCGTATTCGTCCCATTTCAGTTTCCTCGCTGATTTGGAATTCAGGCCAATTCAATACGGAGCTCTCCAATGGAGACATCCAAATGAAGCATAGGTGTAAATATTGGGTTGTCTCCCAACAAGCGCTTTTCTTTTATGCATTTCTAGCTAGGCATGAAGATTTCCATGATGCTCACATAAAAGATAAGATTGGAACATAAAGGGAGCATCATGAAGCATATGACTAGTACATTTAAGTCTAACCCACTTCCTACGCATAGGGCTTTTTTGAGCAAATAACTTATGCGAGCAACAATCAACTAGCATAGGAAGGCAAAACAAGCATAACTTCAAGATTTTCAAGCATAACTCCTACAAGCATATATTCCTCCCTCATAATAATTTTCAGTGGCATCATGAATGAATTCAACAATATAACCATCACATAAAGCATTACTTTCATGATCCATAAGCATAAATTTTTTACTACTCTCCACATAAGAAAACTCTTATCATTCGGAATGGTGGGAGTGTCATAAGAAACTCGAATACTATAAATTGTTTCCACATTAAAAGAGTAATATTCAGAAAAAGGGTAATCATAATCATGACAAGTTTTATAAATATAATCATCACTACTTTTTATAACATAAGTTTCATCACAATAATCATCATAAGTAGCAACCTTGTTCTCATCATAATCAATTGAAACCTCTTCCAAGATAGTGGAATCATTACTAAATAAAGTCATGACCTCTCCAAATCCACTTTTATCATTATAATAAGATTCAACACCCTCCAAAATAGTGGGATAATTATTATCTAAAGTTGACACTCTTCCGAACCCACTTTCATAAATATTGCAATCATCATAGGTAGGAGGCATGCTATCATCATAATAAATTTGCACATCTAAACTTGGGGGACTAAAAATAGCATCTTGATTAAACATAGCATCCCCAAGCTTGGGACGAACATTAATTGCAGCAAATAAATTCTCAAACATGTCATTCTCATCAAACATAGCATCCCCAAGCTTGGGCCTTTGCATATCATAAGCATAATCACTCTCATCATTAATAATATGAATAGCACCAATAGTATAGCAATTATTATCATCACAACTTTCTGAGTTGGTGCCAAAAGATTATCAAGATTATAACAAGTATCATTGCTTTCCCAATCATAATCATCACAATGAGTAATAGGCATAACAATAATAGGAGCAACATCATTTGGGAGAGATACCTTTTTATCTTTGCTTTTTCGTCTTTTCTTTTTCTTCTTCATGTCATGTGTGGATTTAATCAACCTTTTTGAGCTCCTTATTGATGAGATTGGTTGAATAAAAAGCTCCTCCCCGTTACCTGATTCATCATAAGAAAAAATAGGAGGATATCGGGAAACCTATTCCCCTTCATTAGTATTCTCTTCATCTTCTATTTGTTTTCTTGAATTTATGTAATTGGTAATATAAGGATTCTAAATGAAATTTACCGCGCAATCCATATAAATTTCCTCTAGATGAAAATCAAGAAATTTCTCAAGGTTATATTCTGGAATACCTTTAGTTATACTTTTCATTTCTTCATATCCCAGAAGCAAGCTAAGTTCATTATGATGTGCAAGGGAAATCAAGTCATCACAATTTTTGGACACGATTCGATCATGAAACAATTTGCATTGGAGATTTAAATGACGATGTTCATTGTAAAGCTCACAAGGATGGCTAAAAATATTAAATTTTTCAGCACAAACATCTAGCCTCTCTTCAAACACTTAGTTTCTAAATACTTATGCCTCTTGCAAAATCTATCTTCCCTTTTTGGTATGTAACAAGAAACTCTATGCACTCCACAAAAATTGACATGCTTATAAGAAATATTTTTATCATGACTAGTGCAATCATCATTAGTACTATGGATATTCAAAGAATTCATACTAACAACATTGCAATCATGCACATCATTCAAAGATTGTATGTCAAATATTTTATTACATTCTTCCTCTAGCAATTGAGCACAATTATCGGAATCCTTATTTTCACGAAAGACATTACAAAGATGAAGCATATGAGGCAACCTCAATTCCATTTTTTTTGTAATTTTCATTTATAAACTAAACTAGTGATAAAACAAGAAACTAAAAGATTTGATTACAAGATCTAAAGATATACCTTCAAGCACTAACCTCCCCGGCAATGGCGCCAGAAAAGTGTTGGGGAACGCAGTATTTCAATCTTTTTACCTCCGATCATGCAAGATCTATCTATGAGATGCATAGCAACGATGTAACAACCCCGAGAATCATGCTACAGTAATCTCCCCTAATGGTGGCCATGTCATCGTGATTACTATGCAGCTTTCCACTTGTCCAAAAATCAAAGCCTTTTTCAAGTATAAAATAAGTCGAATAAATTAATTCTTTGAGCAGTAAAACTAAAATGTTCGAATAATTCTCTAAATACCCCTGATCATCTTCATGTTGAAACCAACTTCATTTGACTCACAAATAAATTCCTAGAAAAATAATAACTGGTCCAGCAGCAAATAGAATAGCCTGTTTCAAAATAACAATTATTAATACAATTCCTTTTGACCTCAAACTTTGTGGGGCTCTTCAATATTTTGCCTAATATATAAATTCCTAATTTTCTCTTTTAACTAAAGTCACTTAGTGGCAAAACTAAATGCAAAATAGTGGGAGAAAAAGAGAAACAGAAAGAAAAGGAAAAGGGCCCACTATTGGACTGGGCTCTACATACACAATGCACAGCCCAGCCCAACTCCCCCGTCATCTCCTTTCTCTGTTCATGGAGATGGTGTGGCGCCCATCCATGCCTCTGGTGGTGCCGTGTCGGCCATCCGCTCCTCCTGGAGATGGATAAGATCCACCCCGAGCGCCGAGACGGACCCTAATCCCCATTCCCCATCCTCCTCGCTTGCTCTCTTCCCTCCTCTGTCGCCCGACCGCAATCGTCGTGCCGTTGCCATGCTCGCGGCCACTAGCCTCCCCGGTGCTCTAGCCTCCCCGGTGCTCAGGAGGAAGTCGAGGAGCACCGCCGTCCTCTTCTCCGTCGACTTCAACCATCGGAGCAAGTTGGGAGGGCCTTGCGCGTTGCCATCGAGCTCATCTCCGCCTCTGCATCTTGGCGCTCGCCTTCTTCGATTCGGCCTCGCCGGAGCCTCCCCGAGCCCACTTTGCACCTCTACAGGCTCATTGTGAGCCCCTCTGCCGATTCCTCGCCTCTCCTCTTCGAGTCCCTGGCCGTAGGAGCCCCACCCGAGTTAGTTCGCCGCGGTCGGAGCTTCGTTTCGACGTGCCTTGGCCGCGCTCCTGATCTACCTCAGGTCGTCCTTGGCCGCGCCTGCCTGCGTGAGTTCGCGCTCCCGCACGCCTCTAGCACCCCACGGCCGCTCGCCGCACTCCCGCACGCGCGAGCCCAGCCGTGCCACCCCTGCTGCTGCGCTCCTGCTGTGCTGCCGGCACTTGCTAGCTACCGCCGCTGCTGCTCTATACGCTGCTGCTTTGGTCGCCTAGCACCACATTGCCGAAGGCCGCCGCTGCCACCCCTGCGCGTGCGTGGCCAGTCCCCCTGCGCTCGCTGCTGCTGCGCAAGCTCGCGCCGGCCGCCTCCCCTCCAAGTGGCCGCGCCGCCGCGCCCAACCAAGCCGGCCCGCGCCCGCCGCCCCCCTGCCCTCGCCGTGCCCCGCCTCCGCTGTTGTCGCCAGGGCTGCACTGCTCGTGGTCCCCCTGCTCACGCGCCTGA